>NC_041364.1:24737370-24954870 GCF_900634415.1 Cottoperca gobio
ATGTGATGTGTATCTGGATAATTACATCTGGTTAAATAACTGGCCTTTGCATTTCAACAGGTATTAATAATCATTCTAACAACAATCATAAAGTTTCATGAAAGGTGGCTCAGAAAAACTTGTCTTGAATTTACCCAACAAACTGAACAAGGATTTCATAAAGCTGGTTTGGAGCAGTTGTTATACCAGGCTGTAAAGTTGGGCATCTTAACATGGGGGGTCTATGGAGATTGCTCCCTTTTAGAGCCTCAAGTGGCCATTTGATGAACTGCAGTTTTTGGCTCTTGCGCATAGGTTTCACTACTCACCTGATGGAGGTTGCCGCTTGGGACGTGGCCCCTGCAGGCGGACCCCACACGCACGCGCACTATACTTATGCTATAATAACATATACTGTTAGAG
The DNA here is from genome assembly GCF_900634415.1 of Cottoperca gobio. Taxonomy (NCBI): domain Eukaryota; kingdom Metazoa; phylum Chordata; class Actinopteri; order Perciformes; family Bovichtidae; genus Cottoperca; species Cottoperca gobio. The sequence continues at coordinate 24,737,773 of NC_041364.1, forward strand.
TGCTTTTACCTGAACCAGCCATATCCCATCTTTAGTGTCCTCCACTAATTCATAGAAGTGCATCTCTCCACTGAAGTATGTCGTGCCGGCATCTCCTGCCTCTGTCTGCTCCTTCTCTTTCTTGATGGCGGAGTACAGCTCCCCCTGTGTCAACTCTCCTGTGGGCGAACAAAAAAAGTGTCATGATTTGAAAAGGGCTAAGGACTTTTAAAAAAAACTTTAAACTTTAAAAATAAAATTTTAAAAAGTCCAGAAGTCTGCATGTTATTTATTACAACTATTTAGTTTTGTTCAAAATCAATGCATTAAATGTAGATGTTATTTTAGAATATGTTATAGTACAATTTACATATTAATAAAAGCATTATCCAAAAAGTCTAGATATAAAATATTTGTGTTGAATATTGGTGTAGGTTGGACCCAGTATCCACTGTGGAATAATTGTAACTTTATGATAAATATTATTCTGTACAATTTCATCAAGTTGCCATGTGATGTGATAGAGAAATTATATTATTAAATAACTTGATACACTCTCCAACACAATGAATTGAAACAGTACTCTTCACGGGAGTGAAACTAACTTCGCCATCATCCGCGTATCTCCGTCGATACTGGATTTCTTAGGACTAATGTAATATTCACCAGGTATCACACGGAGTCTAAATGATGTGGTATCGTACAACCCTTAAAGGTTAGATAACCCAAGACTCCTACCCCCGAGCTGTACCTGATTTCTCTACCAGCTCGCTGACATCCTTCTTCTCAGCCAGTCCGGAGTATCCCAACCCTCGACACTCCAGGATGGTCTTCAACTTCTTATAACTGAGAGAAACTGGATCCACAAGCTGAGTGGCGAACATACCAGTCTCATACCAAACTACCGCTTCAAAAATGCGTGCTAGCATAAACAGCACTATGAAATACAAGAGCAAGAAGAACAGTTTCAACCACATCTTATAGCTGGACGAGAGCGCTGCTGGCACGAGAGAATTTCTCTGTTATAGTCTGTGACCACTGGACAGGCTACATAGGCTTCCTCTCCCCTTCTACCCACTCACAACATATATTAGCTTAATATTAAATATGTGTACGTCAGTCAGACCTCCATCGAGTGTGGCTGGGAAGATATTCCCTGACCGCTCACTTCCTTTACCAGTAGTTTGCATTCATGAATCCTGCTGACGGTGACAGCTAGCTAATTAGCTTAGCATCGCAGGTAGGCCTTGGTATCAACCTTATACAGTCTATTGTATCAACCAAAACAAACAGGCCCCGCCATGTCTCTTGTCGGCTGCACGCGCTGCAGTTTCCCGCTGAATGTCCGCAGCGGTTGACCCGGACTGCTGCTGTGCTGCCAGATATTCACAACATTACAAATTGACAGTAATGACGGATCAGATTTTTTGCTCCGATCAGCTGGTGTACACAGAGGAGCAGACGTCACATCCGGCTCCACCTCACATGTAAACAAGCTACAAAATAAAAGACTCAAAACGAGTTAAACGGTACCCTGCACAAATACGTTCATAACGCTGGCTATAATTCTTAATAAGAATTGATGTCATGTCACAAAATCATCGCCCACATGTTTTTCTCAGATTGAAGGTAGAGACATATGATAACAGGCTTTTAGTGTTAAACTCAGCACACAGAATGAACTATAGTGAAGATCCAGTGGTGGAATAAGTACTCAGATCTTTAACGTAAGTAAAAGTAGCAATACTATTCAAAATCGTATTAAAGTAATATTTTTAAATGTTTCAGCATCCAAATATACCTAAAGTACCGAAAGTAAAAGTGCTATGTATTATGTACTACTAGTATTATGCAGAATGGCCCATTTTAAAATATAATATATTATATTGCTGGACTATAATTATTGATTTTATTAAAATGTGTACATCCCTTTAATGTTGCAGCTGGTAAAGGGGGACTGATTTTAAGTACTTTATATTCTACTTAATATTTATATTCTGAAAAGTAACTAGTAATTAAAGCTGTCAAATAAATGTAATGGTACAAGACACAATATGTCCCTCTGAAATGCAGTGGAATAGAAGTATAAAGTAGCAGAACATGGAAATACTCAAGTACCATACAAGTCTGAGTGAAGCTCAAACATCCAAGGGAAGTAACAACACATGTTGTGTGAAGGGAAGCTTCAATCTACAGTAATCAGACGCTAATAGTATGTTGCCGCTGTAAACAGAAGTGAGCAGCTCTTTCCAAACGTGTAACATAAGGAATCAACGAGCTTGGGGATGTTTGGTGGCACCTAGAAGCTGCTTGATATCCTTCTGGCTCTATTTTCTTCACATGTTCACATTGTATGTGTCATTTTTGTCATTTGGATGACAAGACGTACAGCAGACGTATTTAAAAAAAGCCATTTTCCTTCACAAAGTAGCACTAAACATTTGTTACTCTGACAGGCCTCTTCCACACATCAGTGATCCAGTGTTAACAGATCAAGTATTTTCATTACATTACATTACATTATTCTGCCTTTTGCTGTAATAGTTTGTTGTGATGATGAATGGCATTCTTAAAATGGTTTTATGGGATATGCAAATACATTTAATTATTAATAATAATAATAATAATAATAATAATAATAATAATAATAATAATAATAATAAATTGTATATGTAAGCAATCTCAATTATTAATTATTACTGGCTGGCCATTATTTAATAAGAAATAGATACAAAAACATGGCTTCATGTTTTTTTAAAGCCGGTTTTACTGTTCACTTAAAGGAAAACTCCATGCTTCTGTCCTGTTACTGGAAGCTTCATCGCTTCCTCCAGCAATGTTTATCACATAACTGCAGCCCCGAACACTTCACGAGCTTGTTGCGGGAGTGTTTTAGTGAATTAATTTGGTGGTCCTCAGGCCAGATGTAATAGGGAATACATTTACAGTAGAATGCCTTTTTGATTTTCACTTCGTTTAGCAAACTCTGTCTTGTTTTTATGTGTTGCTAGGGGAGAATGACCTGATGAAACAGTGAGGAGGAGGAGACACATGAGATGGAATAAGACGGTAAAAGGGGGAACAAGGCGTTCATGTTTAAAAGCATTTTGTAATTTAAATTGAATAAACTAATTTAAAGAGTGTAAATGTAGAATTATTAATGGCTTATTTAATCATCTTTTATTATTTTCACCATTTATTTCTTTTACTTCAGGTTTCTTTTTTTAAAGTTGCGCACTCATGTTGGTCTCTTTACTAAATATTCATTTCTAAAATTCAAAAGATTGAAATTTAAGCTTTTGTCACAGGTTGAAAACGTATTTATACTAAATCTGTTAAGTGTTTAATGCTGTAGCACATTTTAGATTATGAAACATGATGCTCATCTTTAGCTAGTGTTGCACTGATTTGACATTCTTCTTGGACGTGGAAGTCCCCGTCTGCTCCTCCACGGTTTGTTTACACTTGAAGCAGAGGGATTTTATTTCTGGCTGTTGGAGAGAGAATAGCTTAGTTCTCTCAATCTGATGTGCTTTTTGAGTGCTACATACTTTATCAATAACTATCATGCTGATTACATTTAATCATTGAGAGTTCTCCATTATAAAGTAAATGGTTTTAAGGCGCTGTACCAGTAGGAACCCAATCCTGGTGGAACAGTGGACACACAGTCATTTGATAACATTTGAAGAAAGAACAAGTAAGAAAATGCCATCATGTTTATTGGATACTGAGTCAAATCAGTAGATTCAAAACATTTCCATCACTAAGCTAGAAGAAAAAGGTCACAAGCAAACAGAACCTTCTGGATGAGGTGCAGATTGTCACAGTGTAGGCACAGTGGGGACGGACAGCAGAGAAGGGTCGCAGTCGATCTGAGATCCTACATGATCTAAAGGAATTCTACTGAAAATAAATCTTCTCATGCTGTAGTTAAAAAAACATGTTCATATTCTGTTCTTTGTGCTTAAGTATATGTTACACATACATATGTAGTCCTTAGGCTGAGACTCCTCCACTCCACCATAAATAAATGACAGAGCTTTTGTCATTCCTCTACCTTTTGCACAATAACACTCAATAACAATAACTCATATTACAATATTTTCTTCCTTTAGCCCTACTCATTTAGTTTGTTCTCTTTTATTACATAATGCATTGTATATGTTCTATTCTAATTTAAACATCTGTGTATTCATGTGTGTGGCATGGAGGGGGCTGCACTCACTATATTGTATAAAGACAATAATAAAACCCTGCACCCTTAGAAGTATATGTATGTGTAGTATTACATGCACTTATATCTGGAACAAATGAGCCAAGCTGTTACTGCTCTTCACTGTGTTGCAGAACATGAGGTTCTAGCAGAAGGTCTGGAGGTGGACCAGGTGCAAAGCTCCTAGTAACAAGAGAGAAGCTACTGAAAGCTCAGCCACCGATAGTATGAAGCTCATCACAGCTTTACTAAGATCAGTCCGATGACATTAATCATATTTCTCTGACGTCATCGAGAAACACTTGTTGGGTCAGTTTAACCTTTAAAAGCATGGGTGTGTTTTCAAACATTTCTACATACCTCGAGTCTTTAGCGACCCGCCACTTATATTGAGTCATATGTTAAAATCATATTACATATATTGATCTTATGTAAACAATGTTTTTCATCTATTTATTCAAAGTATCAGCACCACCACGAGGCCTCACAGGAAAACACAACACTACCTGTTCCAGGTAACCCTGTATCCAGAATACAGTGAATACTAAAGAGCTCTTTCTTACCCTCAGTACACGAGCAAGGTTCTTTTGTGTAAGACATTAGGAGAACTATGCTGTGCAGCCTTTGATTGTCAGAGTAGACCTCTCTGTTTTACACATTGCATCTGGCTTGGGTAAGACATGAGTCTCCTGAATTAGCTCTACACTTCTCCTGTGCTTCAGTCAGAACCCACAGAACCCACTGAGAGCACTTCCCTCCGTATAGCTTTATCTGGCAGCGGTGCCCTTCGAGAAATGGATTAAACAGAAGGTTTCCCTTTATGCAGCTGCTGCTGTGTGTACCAGCTGCTCTTAGAACCATATATCCGGTCATAAACTTAATGTGGACAAAAGTGACTTATTTCTTTAGACTTCATAATTACCAACACACAGCCATCAGTCTGAAGCCATGCTGGACTCCTGTCTGCTTTGGGCCCCTTGGTACTATGTATATTCTCTTTATCCGTTGATATGCACTCGTCATTACTTGGCCTGTAATGACTTAGTCAATAAAAAAATAAAATAAGAAATGTCAAATTTAAGATTGCCCTGAAGACCTTGGTGACCAGATCACGGTCAAATTTGAAGATCTATTTATATTCAGCTGTGCCCCCTATGGTAACTAGACTACGGTTGAGAGCTGGTCACCGATGCACTCACCTCGTGCAGCACAGGCTCACAAAACTCTCCCACCTTCTCCACGGTCTACTGTTCCTACCCTAATACTTTTTCCACAACATTAACAGTTAAACGTTGGGGTGGTCTGAACTGTGACGGGGTGCTGTTGCAGGGGTCAGAGTCTCTCGGAGGTTTGGCTTGTCCTAATGTTAGGTTTTACTGCCAACATGAAGGTGCGCCAGCATTGGATCTATTTTCTGAAACAAATCCACTTCTCCTCCAACACGGAGGCCACTTCCTCTCCACAGCCTCTTTACACCCCCATCAACTGTCCTTCCTCGCCATGCTATAGTCGTTGGATCGACCCTGAGGATGTGGAAACTATCCAGGCGTCACTTTGGTGTACAGGTCTTCTCCCCTTTGTCACCAGAGGAACACTCCCTCTGTTATGGACAGTGCATGTTCTTGGTGGTCTGACGTTTGGATCAATACGATTAAAGACTCTTATATTGATAGTACATTTCAATCTGCACAGCAACTCTCAAATGTTTCACGGGACGCTGACTCCGATCCTCCTCCCAGTAAGCACACCTGTTGACTCCTTATTGGTCCCATTGCCCACTACCACATTTACTGTTACCGTGGTTACCGTGGTAACAGTATATGTGGTTTAATATGAAAGCAAACACTGGTTGATCCGATACTTTGTGAGAAACAGAAGAGCAACTGGTGTATCTGTTCACAGTGCAGCCCAACACACAGCTCCACCTGAGATGAGCATCAGCTGGAGGAGAGAAGAGTAAAGGTCATGTGATCCTGTGGGAGGTGCACTCCACCACTAACTATCAAAACCCTGCAGACGGAATTACTGAATGTACAGAAACTATTAGTGCAGAAATAACAGGATTTGAAATATAACCAAAGCAAACTGTAGTTACAAAATCATGATGTTTGTTATCGTTGTTTAATCATTATTTCTCTGTCTTGAAAGGGGCGTGATGTAATTCCTAACATACATTAATATGTATAATTATGATATGTCTTATGATATTTCTGTCATCAGTATTGTATTGATAGCTGGTCTCTCTTCCTGTAATTGATCATATACTGCAGTAATCTACATTGTGTAGTAGTTACGCTACAGTGAGTTGACATTTTCCCATATGAAATCAGTAGAACATTACAGGGCGTGTCTGATTGGATTTGAAATAAATTGGATTTGATTTGGTGCGTCCGTGTGTCCAAAGTTTATCCAGGTAGAACATTAATAACACGGCCATCAGGACGGAAACAGGAGAACACACACTGCTGCAGGTTTCTACAGCTGCTTGTTAACACTCAGTGTTAGTTTGACGAACACAAACAACAACATGTTTGATACTTTGGACAGTTTCAGTCTCGTTCTAGAATAAGGTAACGTAAGAATTAGAACGGGAGACTTCTGGTCATTCAGGCACTGATCCTGACGCTGTTACAGGAGGAAAGAACTTCAGCCTGCCGTGGCTACTGCAGGTTGGGATACTTCAGGCAGAATCTGTCGAATGTATCATATATGGCCCGTCTGAAAACAAAACACATTTACAATCAATTCTAAAAGCACAACACAGCAACGTGTAGCATGACAAAGACTGACTGTAGTTCGTGAAACACAGTTTGAATTTGTTTCCTCCATGCTACAAGAATTCCAACCCATTCTGGTAAATGAAGTTAGACGGAGATGATTCATGTGTATGTGAGACACTGAAATAATGTGTACATCACAAGCTGCCTGCTCTACAACAGGAGGTCCTGAAATATTAAATGAATAAGATTACAATATTGATATGATCTGAAGAAGCAATTGACTTGATGCAACGACACTGTTTCTCTAGAAAAGACTCTGTTGGTCTTGTTGAAGTGTCCATGACAGTAGAATGATGTTACAGGGGGTGTGTGTACGGACACCAGCAGAGCACATTAACCAGATAACAGACAACTATGTCATTTGGGCCTGTAGCAAGTATTCTAAGACATCCGTGTTCACTACAGCTGATATGGCCTGCCGATGGGCACGTTTGTCATGTGTCAGAGCCGGAGGGGAACAAGAGGCCTGCTGCCAAGTCAAAAGGCTAAAGTCCAAGTGCAGTCACGAGTCACTGGTGTTAAAGTCCTCAATCATATTCATGATGACTGACTCAAGAACAAGTCATGTGACTCTACACATGACTGTGAAGAGAAAGAAACGATGAAAGTGTGACAGGGTTTCACCAGTAGAACCATTTACTCCTACAAAATAACACTACGGCACACAGGAAGTCATCACAAGGGAGCCAAATACAAAGCATGGTGCTGTTTAACTAGGCAAACCTCACACACCTGATACCTGACATATATATATATACACACATATGTTTTGAGTCAGCAGTTTACCTAAAGACACCCTGTTTGAACAGGTATGCACTGATGTGTCCTCCATTCAGATATCTGACTTCACACCCTGGCCAGATCTCCTGCAGACTGAGGACTCCTGTACGAGGGATGTAGGCATCCTCTTTGGCCTGGACCACGACAATGAGACTGGTGTCTACAGGGACTAGGACAGAGGGAAGGACAGATCTCATTGACTTCTGTACACACGCTGTCACTGGGACATGAAACATAACATGAAGCATCGTTGTTATGCGGATGACATCTTGGCTGTCTACAAATGTGGAACGTGCAGCCAGAAAGCTGGGTGTAAGTTACAACAAAAAGAAATCAAGTATTTTCACATGCTCATACGACTTTGGTGATGCACAGGACATCCATGTTGCCAGGCGGCAGCCCCAGTGATCTGTACAGCTCTTTAGTAAATCAGTGTGGAGCTGTTTGAAGGTCTGTCTCCTGATAGAGGACCTGTAACAGTACTCTGATATTTGCTTCCCTCGGTCCCGTTTGTGTGATGGTACTAAACAGAAACAGTGCCACCCTAACCCTCACCAGAGAAGTTGGCCATGTGAGTAAATTCGTCCATCACTCCCTTCATGAAGCTTATAGACTCTCTATGTAATGATGGTCGATAGCATTTGGCCAATTCCGTCTTCTTCCCATGCTGCGTGTTTGCACGAAGGCTTCTAAGGAAAGGAAAGAAGAAAGAAATCAGTAAAAACATATTGCTGCTTAACTTCCATCTTAGTGTGGTGATTACTGCAGCACAACAATTCATGAGTAAATATCATCTGAAGACCACTGAAACTAAATAAGAACATTTATTCAATTTCTTGTCGACAGGTGCAGAAGGTCAAGTCTGGTTCTCTGCAGGAAACGGGGGATTGCCCCCTCAGTGCTGGATGTCAGTTACTGCCCGAGGTGAAGGGTTAGGGTTGGTGCTGCGTTAGCAATAAAGCAGGCCTTGTACTGGATCACTGTGATGATTAGGGAGCTGAGCTGGAAGGCAAAGCTTGTGGATCTACGTTACTAGCCTCACCTATGGTCATGAGCTTTTAGTAGACGAGTGGCCTACATGAGGTTCCTGTTGTGTGGCTGGGCTCAGCCTTGGAGATAGTCAGGACCTGGCCTTACTCTGACGAGGTTTTTAAAATGATTCACCTTACCAATGTATACAGAAGTACTATGTTTGGAATGTGTTGTGACCGTTGAAGCATGAGGAACATGACGGGGAAACAAAACAAAAAGGAAAGTCACACATGCCTTTTAGAGATGTTACAAATATGAAGGTGAAATGTAAGAACACACACAGCAGCTGTGAAGGGATCACCTTGGTAGGATGTTGAAGCTCATCCCACTTCTGTTCACCGGTGAAAACAATTGGTCAGCTTTGGAGTTCTGATCCACAGACGCTCGCTCCTCTCCCGACAGGCCCAACAGATGTTCGAAAGAGTCCACATTCTTCACAAATTCTGGACCCATCTTAAAGGAATCAGCCTGACGAATGTGGACACAAAGACCAAAAGACAGACACAATGTCCTTACTGATGCTCATGTGTTTGGGAAGGGGACCTCTTCCTTGTTGAGAAATTCAAACACCAGAAACAGATTGTAGATATTTCCAATCACTATGTGAGAGTCTGGATACGTAATGTTCCAGAAAGGTTGAAGGACAACTTACCCCACAGTACTCCAACAGCTTAATGATCTCCTCTTCATACACCGAGTTAATGGCATATTGCTTCTCCAGCTCTCTCCAGTTCACAGCTTTACTCAGCACGCCCTACAGACACACGGGGTGAGTGGACGTACCACATGTCAGCCAGGGCTGTTGACACGAGAAGGTCAGGTAAGGCCTGCATTCCTTTCTTTTTGATTGACAGCCAAAGCCATGTCCCGTGCGTATGGTTAGTAGCTGGTACAGGCTTTGTGCTAATTAAGTCACCTAAACCCAAAAACTAATAATTCTACCAGTACTACCTGTGCTGGAGCAATACAGCAACTCCTTCAACGCACATGAGAGTATTGTTTTAATTTAACCTTTACTTTGTTTGCATAACTAAATAAAATAAAGTGATACACAAAACTAAAACTGTACAGTTCCTAATTCATCCCCTGATCTGGGAAATATTTATTTTTGTATTTGACATTCTTTCCCTGTAAACACTTTCTATTAGGAAAACCATACCCAGATCAAATGTACCACAAGCTACCAAATGTTGGTGAAACATTGAAAACCAAAGCATATACAAAAATGTTTTATATTTCTCAGACAGACACAAAGCAAGGATGAGTACCAGCTAGATCAATAGGCTCCTGTTTCAGTCGGACAAGAAACCTTTTGATTGACATATTTCCATATATTGTAGCCAATCTGTAGTGTAATATGAGAACTCATTATCACTGTTTAGACGGTTCTTGGTGACTTTATAATCCATCCGCACACTGTCAAAGCTTCCATCGACCAGAGAGAAAAAGCACCAAGTACTAAAGTGTTTGGTTATTAATGCTGCTCTAATAAGTGAATTGAAAGTAGGTAGAAAGAGTTACCGTGGTAAAGACACTCGAGGCCGTGGACCAGGACAGACAGGGAATCAGAGGAATGGGCTTCGGCCAGTTAGTCACTGCCAGGGAAGCCATCTGCACACAAAGACACACAAGACTTCATGAACAACATGATCTTTGGGTAGGATGAGGTATTATATTGGGCCCACTGGTATTTGTATGCAAGCAAAAATATTGACTTTGACATTTAAAGGAAGGTGCTGGGGATTATGGGTCTCCAGGATCACAAGCATGTGGACTAGTTATATAGTGGTAGAATATATGGATTTGATCAAAGCAAAGTGAGTGGTGCTTTAAAAAGACAGAATGTGTGCTGTGTTGGTGACTCACATGTCCTCCCATGGAGATGCCAGTCATTCCTAGTGGCCAGTAACCTTCACTCTCCAGCCAACGCAGAAGGACTGTTGACTCCAGGATCAAAGCCCCTCCCATCACAAACAGGTCTGACACATTCTTTAGACTGGACCGCCTGAAATACTCACAAATAATGTGCCTGTTTACTTAACACTGAATGAATCCCAGTGTTATAGGACAAGTCCACTGAGCATATATCAGAGTGCTTGCCACGTGGCTCTGAGCAGTTTGTCTCTTGATTCTTCACAGCAGAATGTCAGTCAAGAGGGGGACGATCAAACGATCCCGACTTGGACTGATAATGTGTGTGTGTGGTACTGACTGACATGTCTGTAGTGCATAGTATCTAGAAACTGTCAAGTACTGTAAGCTGACATCAAATGTACATTTCTATTCACCTGTATGATTTAAATCATTGCAGCTTTAAGCACCAGTATAGAGACGCAATCCTCAGCCCCACCTGCACTAATAACAAGTCTACAGAAATCACACTTTTAACTGACTTTGTGATTGAACGACACTTTGTGGAGGTGAAATCCTATTATTATTTAAACATCAACTATAAACCTGTTGCACGTTGTATTTCTGAAGATGAAAACATGAATATCGACTGATATATTGTTATTAGACTTTTTGAAATATCTCAAATATCGCTATCTGTATGAGCTTCAAAGATCCAGAATCTTGTAGGCTGTACTGTATTAATACAAACACACTGCAGCATGTTCTTTCTGTCAGAGGTTTGCTGTACTCAAAACATGGTGTAACAATCAGCATCATACAAAACTAAAATCTGAATCCTGACAAACTGGTTCAGTTTGTATTTTCCATAAAAAACTAGAAATACAGAGTGAATGTCAGCATGACATCCTTCTAACATTTAGCTCTTTATTCTGGTATGCAGCCATCAAATGGCAGGACTCTTGTTTTGTTTTTATTCTTTAAAACTACTCATTTGACTTTTTATTCCTAAAACTAAAAGCTTGCTTTTATCTGCTTTTGCCTGAAATTAAAAACCAGCCAATTGCCATTTTGTTAATCAATCAAGTGACTAGTGTGTGAATGGGAGTTCACTTACAGCTGGTCCTTGGGTTTACGGTAGCCATGTAAAAGGTCAGTCAAGGAATAAAGACATGATCACAGACAGCATACATCAGATTACAGATTTATACCACAGAGCCTGCGGAACAACCCAGAGGTGTAGAGTAGGAAAGACATTAACTAAGGGAATGTTCCATCTACCAAGCAACAAGCAACAAGCAACAAGCAACAAGCAACAAGCATCAAGCAACAAGCAACGCTACCACCTTTGGGTATTTTCCTTTTCCTGACCTTACAATTGGCTTTGCCCGTCTGTGTGGCATTTATCAAACTAATTACTTGTTCAATCTGAAATGATCAAATTGGGAAACATTTTATTATTTGTGATTTAAACTTTTATCCTTTTCAAACTAAAAAATGCACTAAAACGTTTTCAGGAATAATTGATTTGACCTAAAGCGAAGCTATACAAACTCCAGTAAGTAAAACTTCCTAAGTATCATGTGACGCACAGTAGAATAACGAATATATAGTTAATCAGGGATTGCCTAATTCTAAAGGAAATTAACAACTATAAAAAAAAGAAGAAGAGGGAAGCAGATGTGAAAAGACAATAGAAGGATATAATAAGGGCTCTCCAGAAGCAGCGAAGCCATTCCTGCCTCTTTGACCATCGGCCTGGCCATCAGAGTCCGGCGACGCCAGAAAAACTACACACACACACAGACAATCATTAATACTCAGAAGTGGATCAAGTTACAATCACAATAAGTGATGCAGGGTTCTCATACTACATGGTGTTGAGGTCAAAATGATAACATGAAAAAGCTCAATGTTCATATAAAAGCACATCAATAAGAGAACATATAAGTTAACTGCAGTACTATTGGATCATCATTTGCACACTTAAAGTTCAAGTTATGTTGTTGTTAAATGTGTAAGGCCTTACGTGGTCTCCAGTCCCGGCCAGGTGGATACATACTGGTCTGTTCTTCTGCCACTTCTTAGGTACTATAAACTGGAACCTGACACACGCACACGCACACACACACACTATAAATATTATGAAATAACATAGTCATCAATATTTTGTTGGGAAAATGGGGATGTAAAATAAGAATGGACTTTGGATAAAGACCATTTGGGAATAAAAAAGCTGGAAACAAAACCAAAAAAACCTGCAATAAACTTTGTTATTGTGAAGAAAAAATAAATGTTTTTATAATGAGCTGTTTCAAATATTTATTGAATTATTTCATGGTTATTTTTGCATTATTTTGATATAACCTCTATTCCACCATTAAAAACCTTTACTTTACAGATGACCTAGCCCTCCTCTCATATACGCACACATGACAGACTCCAGTCCGATGCACAACAAGCAGGACTGGTGATTGATGGAATAGAGGAACAGGTCAACACTGATCATTTACCATCTCATACTTTCAAAATATGGCCCTGAGTTTAAAACATTTACAAGAATGGTGTGCCAATGTTATTTTATACTATTTTAATTCTGCTATTTTATCTGCATCTACACTGTGATTATTGTACTGTAAATGCTCTTATTCTGTCCTTGTACTAATTGTTATGTTTTTGCTGTGAAGCACTTTGCTTCTTGTATGAAAGGTGCTATACAAATAAAGCTTATTATTATTATTATTATTATTATTATTATTATTATTATTATGGTAAAGCCAAGATATTCAAAACCGGATCAATAAAGCAAACACAACCTTCATAAGACTTAATCAAATCTGGAAAACCAACCAATACACCAAAACCAAACTCTGAATGTACCAAAGCTGTGTACTGTCAGCTCTACTTTACGGCTCAGAGTGCTGGAAAAATGTTGGGCCGTTGTTGCTGCTCTATGTTCCAGCTGCTCTACTATGTTCCCGCTGCTCTATGTTCCAGCTGCTCTACTATGTTCCCGCTGCTCTATGTTCCCGCTGCTCTACTATGTTCCCGCTGCTCTATGTTCCCGCTGCTCTACTATGTTCCCGCTGCTCTACTATGTTCCGGCTGCTCTATGTTCCAGCTGCTCTATGTTCCAGCTGCTCTACTATGTTCCCGCTGCTCTACTATGTTCCCGCTGCTCTATGTTCCAGCTGCTCTACTATGTTCCCGCTGCTCTATGTTCCAGCTGCTCTACTATGTTCCAGCTGCTCTATGTTCCCGCTGCTCTACTATGTTCCCGCTGCTCTACTATGTTCCAGCTGCTCTATGTTCCAGCTGCCACAATTGTGACTGAGTGATTACATTATTTCTGTTGTGTGATTTTTTATTTCATCATATCTTATTTTTGTATTTAATGTTGAACCCTTGGGAAGTCCATGGCCTCCCTCCAAAGCCACTCCCCCAAAATTACAAAAGGACTTATTACAGTCCTGCTGCAGCCACAGATACGGGAGGATAAAGCATTCTTTATCATTTTATTCATTGATTTCTGTCGGCATGTAAAGAGTATATCAACATATGTAACGGAAATAAATTCTACAACACGTTACCCACCTGTGCTTTAAAGGTTCAACGTGTAAAATCTGCCAGAATTTAAACTTAAAACATTAAAACAATGAACTAACATCATCAACAGAGTATGAAGAGGTAACAGTGTTGACGTCAAACATGTCTCTGTGTTGTGTTGCAGAGATATCTACTGAAGTTAGCATGCTAACTGACTAGCGCCAGCCCAACCCAAGCCAACATACAAACTATCCAAACATAACGTTACACAGAGTGTGCAGCCTCCAGAGCCACAGGAACACAGATATCTGAGCTCCACATGGAGATTATAAGATAACAGAGATATTTACACTCAGAGTTTCAACAGTCTGCTCTAATGAACTGACAGACAGACAGACAGACAGACAGACAGACAGACAGACAGACAGACAGACTAAATATATCAACACTAACAACCCTGACTAATGGTCGGAGGTCAAGGTGTTTGAACTCTGAAGGGGATAATTGTAGGCTTGATGGGATCAATGCTACATGCTAAGTTCTAGTCAGTCCAGTGTAAGAAGCCTCCATCAGCAACCTTTTCCAACTGGTATTGCATTAAAGTGTGTGGCTAATATGATATGCAAAGGGTCTTGAAAGGTATTACATTCAACGTCAGGATTCCTGCATACACCCGGCACTAGCCTTAGAAGTAGAGGACGCCATCATGTTCTGTACCTGGCTTTGACAGCCTCTGGGGGCAGGATCCCAGGAACCAAGTGCTCCAGAGGAGAGATGAAGAACCCTTCATGGATCTGACAGTCAGTGTGCTCCTCTGTCTGGACACAAAGGGACAAACAGTCACGCATCTATGAGAATACAAAACATAGTTATTCTAGTGAGCCGTGAAGAGAGAACAGATGGAGCACCTTGTTTATGTGAACCGGATAGTCCTTAGGCACCAGAGACCTGCACCTCTCTCTGTCTCCAATGTGCTTACGGAACTCAAAGATTCTGAACACAAACAAGGGAGAACACACCGCTTCAGCATCAGTACAGATCCATCTGGGCCGGACTGTATGATCAAATCTATATCATGATAAACTGTCACAATCAGGTTTGATGTTGACCTATCAAACCTACAACTTCTCTACAGAAAAAAGTTATTATGATCAACAACTTGCAGTGTCAACAGCAACTCTTACCTTTCCTGATGTGGGTCTTGGTGGCCTTTTTATTAAATATTCTTTGTTAAAAGAACATATTAGGACTGATTGACTGTTCCGGGTTTTGTCCAAACAATCACACTCAGGTCTTTCACAACATTCTCCTCCTCTAACATTTAAATTAAAATAAAGTATTTTTTAAACATATGCTGCACGATAAAGGACAGTAAATACTGGACTACAGGCTTCAAATCATCCCCTTGGAAACAGAAGGGTGATGTCACAGACAGCGTACCTATGTGCCATGCTGCTCTCACGGTGCACAAAAGTCTCTTGGGTTCTGGACAATTCAATGCACCGAGGTTGTCATTTTTGAAAAGTAGACCTATAGTATTGCTGATGCTCCAAAGAGCCCTCATGGTGCCCACACTCTTCACCAGTCTGTTAGATGATGTTCTAAATCTGTTCTCAGTAGTTGCAAAAGAGTTGCTGTTGATCACAACTTTCCTGGTCAGTGCAGCGTATTCCATTTTCAAAGAGCACAATAACTCGTCCCTACTCATTACTATTGCAACCTAACAGGTTTATGTAAATAGTGAACTTTTGAGCCTTATTTCTGAAGCATTCTGCTCACCAGCATGGAAGCACACATCATTTCTCAGATCATCATCGCTATGAAGCAAATCTCTAATTTACTGGTCAATCATCGTCCAATCTAAATGGACTGGTCAATGTAGTGCTCTTCTAGTCCACACACAGCTCCCTACAACACGTGGCAGAATGCACTCATTCACACACATTCATACACCGATGGCAGAGGCTGCCGTGCAAGCTGCCAACCTTTAGTGCCATGTGTGTTGCTCAAGGATGGAACCATAGCTGTGTTCTGTTATGTTCTGTTTTCCTTACCTCTTGAGGTCTTCAGGCTTACCCCATCCCCCGATGAAGAGTTTGGTGAGGAGTAGCCTTCTGTAAAATACATCTAGTCGGCTCACACCCATGGACCTGCATCTGGCATCTACACAGAGACACATCATTCAGAGCAGAAAACACTTCATCTGGCATAATGCAACATAAGAGCTGAAAGAAGTCACACTATAGTTGTTACCTGCCCAGAACAAGAGCTGAAGCAGGCCAGAAACACAACTCTAATTTCTAGTTTTCTTCATTTAATAAAGGTTTTGCATTTCTTGAATGGGTTTGTGTGTTTTATGCATGACCTTGAAAGATTCTGATCTGAGATGCATAACATTTATTTTGCCTATCTTTGATGCCAGTACATGTAAAAACACAATAGTGATGTTAAACATCCTCGATCTGTTTTTGTATTTAATTGAATAACACTATGATACAGCTGTACTCTTGTACATACAGAAACATTTCGATCATGCTAAAGCCCCATTCATTGAGGGATTTATTTATCTTTATTTATTATTGTGTAGACTAAAAGATTTAGAAATGTAACAAGCATAAAGAGGAAATAAAGAGGGAAGAAGCAGTTCTGTGATTTAGAGCTTCTGTTTTCTTAACAGAGCTGCAACCAGGATTATCAGCAGCTGTTTGCCATCTGCCATCCTGGAGTTAAACAACTCTGGTGTCTCTGTGGAAACTGGAACAAAGTGCATCAGAGGGAATTAAAAGGGTTCAGGTTTCAGGTTACATTATCTACTCTACTGTATAAACTGTTGCATTTTTGATAACCACCATTGTCTGCTTTGTTTATCCCAAGAAACATTATGTCGACCCAGTGTGTTTCTTAAGAAGAAGCTTTGTATGCAAAGTTTACTTTCTGTGTTTGCTGTGTATATGAGTGTACATCATGTGTTGATCATCAGGACACTAAGTTAGTTACACATTGTTAAAAGTCTTACAGAGGTCCTGCTCAGACCACAAAGAGTACTTTAGAACATAGTACATGAAGCTGTTCAGATAGATATGTAGGGTGCATGATGTGGAAGAACAATAGGCAGTTGTGTTCAAAGATATCACATAATTAAAATCAAACTACATAATGACATATTAAACACACTACAATAAGGTCAACACGAAGGGAACCTGTCAATGTGTTACTATGAATATTGACATTGGAGGTGACTTGCCCTTGGTAGAATGAGTTCACGTTTCTATGGCTACAGTCGGGGAATTTTCAGTAGAAATCCACTACAACTTTTATAAAAATCATTAAAATAAATAAAGGTAAATGTTGAAGAAGAGGTGGAAATGAATCCACTGTTTCAATACTGAAACCCAAATGCCTTTTACATTTTTATGACATTGTTCTGTTCAAAATGGAAGTAGAGAGGATTCATTTGAGTCAAGGAACTTCAAAATGATCCGACTTTGAGCACGAGTGTCATTAACACAGACTGTATAAAATAGGTCATACACAATGTTTAGAGCACGTGACCTGTTATGATTAATAGACTCGTGCTTTGAGCGTGCACGTAGTATATAGCGAGGACACAAGCAGAGGCACAAGAGAATCTAAACGGCGGCCGGCCACATGCAGTCTGCAACGATGAGCAGCGGGAACATACACAGCAGATGTAATAACCTCCACCTTTCCTGATATGGCTGGATACAATAGACATGCGAGAAATACAACATCGAGGATGATGCACTGAGCTCAATGCCGTTATAGCTACATATTGTGACAGTAGTAATACAATAACGTTACAGAGACAACATTGATTAAAGTATTCAAAAAGACAAAGCGTAACTTTGATAACAGTCACTAACGTTATATTACGCCACCTCTTTTAAGGTGGTGTGTAGGAATATGAAAGTCAACATCATGGCACACACCAGCTCTGAGAAAGCTGAGAGAGCTAACGTAGCCTTAATCATTCATAGTTTCAGACGACCTAAGTTAGAGACAGACAGACAGAAACAGTAACGTTACACTACCTCAGACTATACACGGATGTTTGTTATCCTTGTGGATTTCTTCGCACTGCTAGCTAACAGCTACCGTCCTCAGAGGGCGAATGCCACGCAGTGGACCAGTGTCAACTGTCAAGCTCCAGCACGCCTCCTTCCACACGATGAAGTAGTGTACGGACTTCCGGCTACAACATCCGCTCAATGGTTGCGTCAACATTCGTGCTTATTTTCATATTATTAGCATATTAATAGAAACGGAGCTAAAAGAAATTGAGCTTTTTTCAACAGTTTATAAAAATCCAGTATATGTTATTTGCTAGTTTCATGTTCCTTTTAGAATAGTATAGCACCAAGTATAGAATAATATATATTCAAACACAACATCTTAGTTCCCCAAACAACTCGTCTAAGTGTTACCTATATTTTTGTCTCAGTGCTGACTTTCTGTCCCTAAAAATGCAGTAGGCTTCTGTGGACTTGCTAAATTTTCATTTATTTTAACTTTAATAAATGAAACAATAGTTGTGTTTAGATATTAGCTGTAAAATGGTTTATCTTAGGTTTGACTTTGCTGTGGATAAGGTCAGATAAAGAGATCGTGTGGGACCCTTTCCACCTCTCAGTAACATCTATCATTTAGTCAAAACAAGGACACACCTACTTGCATTGCATTGAGGAAATGTTATGAAGAAATGTGTACAAGAAACATAAATATACAAAAAAGGAAATACAATAAGAATATGACACATTATGGACAGTACATATGTCTATTAACTATCAAAAGGTGAAGAGCTGCGCAGTTTTTAAAGTGGTAGTGTTGTGCAGAAATGTGGGCTCAGCCAGCTTCAGGAAAAAAAATGTTTCCCAGTTTGATGTGGAAGAACTTGACTTGCCTCCAAAGAGTCCTGAGCTCAACCCACCGTCCCCTTTAGGATGAACTGGAACATCGATTGTGAGCCGGACCTGATCATCAACATCAGTGCTGGACCTCACTTAGGCTCTCACGGCTGAATGGGAACTGGGAGCAAACCCCTGCAGCCAGGTCCCTGGTGGAAAGTCATTTTTCACATTAGTGCCGATGGTGTCAGAATGAACTTCAGCCCATTAACTACAAATCACATGTATTATACTTTATATCATTTCTGTCCATTTTACCAGCCATATATATCCTAATACTTCGGATCTGTTCCCTCCCTAACAAACAGGCATTGGTTGCCGTTCTTTTCCATATAGTATGAAAGTCATTCATCATGGACATCATGTCTGCTTTTACTGTGGGGAAATAGAAATATGAATATAGAAGTATGAGATACCAAGTTAAAATGTTGACTTGCCATGATTGTTTTTTTTTTAACTGGCAGAAATGGGCGTACACACAATCCAGTTTGAAATTCAGACATATTTGAAAATCTGCCCTGTTACAAAACACTAAGAGACCACCTCTCTCTTAAACTAACTAAAAGAAAATGAGACTTATTGAGTGATGATGCCATTTGTATCTACTGCTGTAAATACTGTTGGTTGTCTGTGCTGAAAGCTTAAAACAGACATTTTCTAAACATTACTGATGGAAAACAAACATCACTAACTTAGTTGTCTACTTGTCTGTTAATAAAGGAGTTCTGTTATGTTAAAATACCTGTTCTTAGCTACAGTGAAGTTATTTAGTTGATTCGGTGGTGCACTGCATTAATGTTTCTCAAGGGATTAAAGTCGCTCTAATGATGTTACTGAAGTGACTTCCAAAGTTAAGATCAGAGCCTAGAATACACGTTAAGTCTGATCTTTGTTCACCTGTTAAAATATCTGGACATCTAGAAATTGATATCATTGTGATAACCAGCTCGTTTACAGGACTGAAGACAAGAGAGAACTGTACAGCTGTGTCATCTGGATTCAAGCTTCATTTATTGTCATTATGCAACACAGTCCCCCTCCTCTCGTCTCCCCGGAGTCCTGCACACTCTGTCCTTCTGCCCTGCGCTCTGTCCTTCTGTCCTGCGCTCTGTCCTTCTGTCCTGCGCTCTGTCCTTCTGTCCTGCGCTCTGCCCTGCGCTCTGTCCTTCTGTCCTGCGCTCTGCCCTGCACTCTGTCCTTCTGCCCTGCGCTGTCCTTCTGCCCTGCGCTCTATCCTTCTGTCCTGCGCTCTGTCCTGCACTCTGTCCTGCGCTCTGTCCTTCTGTCCTGCGCTCTGTCCTTCTGTCCTGCGCTCTGTCCTTCTGTCCTGCGCTCTGTCCTGCGCTCTGTCCTTCTGTCCTGCGCTCTGTCCTGCACTCTCTCCTTCTGTCCTGCACTCTGTCCTGCACTCTGTCCTTCTGTCCTGCGCTCTCTCCTTCTGTCCTGCGCTCTCTCCTTCTGTCCTGCGCTCTGTCCTTCTGTCCTGCGCTGTCCTTCTATCCTGCTCTCTGTCCTTCTGTCATGCGCTGTCCTTCTGTCCTGCACTCTGTCCTTCTGTCCTGTGCTCTGTCCTGCACTCTCTCCTTCTGTCCTGCGCTCTGTCCTTCTGTCCTGCGCTCTATCCTGCACTCTATCCTTCTGCCCTGCGCTGTCCTTCTGCCCTGTGCTCTGTCCTTCTGCCCTGCGCTCTGTCCTTCTGCCCTGTGCTCTGTCCTGCACTCTGTCCTTCTGCCCTGCACTCTCTCCTTCTGTCCTGCGCTCTGTCCTGCACTCTGTCCTTCTGTCCTGCATTCTGTCCTGCGCTCTGTCCTGCTGTCCTGCACTCTGTCCTGCACTCTCTCCTTCTGTCCTGCGCTCTGTCCTGCACTCTGTCCTTCTGTCCTGCACTCTGTCCTGCGCTCTCTCCTTCTGTCCTGCGCTCTGTCCTTCTGTCCTGCGCTCTGTCCTTCTGTCCTGCGCTCTGTCCTGCACTCTGTCCTTCTGTCCTGCGCTCTGTCCTGCACTCTGTCCTTCTGTCCTGCGCTGTCCTGCACTCTGTCCTGCGCTCTGTCCTTCTGTCCTGCGCTCTGTCCTTCTGTCCTGCGCTCTGTCCTTCTGTCCTGCATTCTGTCCTGCGCTCTGTACTTCTGTCCTGCGCTCTGTCCTGCACTCTGTCCTTCTGTCCTGCGCTCTCTCCTTCTGTCCTGGGCTCTCTCCTTCTGTCCTGCGCTCTGTCCTTCTGTCCTGCGCTGTCCTTCTATCCTGCTCTCTGTCCTTCTGTCCTGCGCTCTGTCCTTCTGTCATGCGCTGTCCTTCTGTCCTGCACTCTGTCCTTCTGTCCTGCTCTCTGTCCTGCACTCTCTCCTTCTGTCCTGCGCTCTGTCCTTCTGCCCTGCGCTCTATCCTGCACTCTGTCCTTCTGTCCTGCGCTCTATCCTGCACTCTGTCCTTCTGCCCTGCGCTGTCCTTCTGCCCTGTGCTCTGTCCTTCTGCCCTGTGCTCTGTCCTTCTGCCCTGCGCTCTGTCCTTCTGCCCTGCGCTCTGTCCTGGACTCTGTCCTTCTGCCCTGCACTCTCTCCTTCTGTCCTCCACTCTCTCCTTCTGTCCTGCATTCTGTCATGCGCTCTGTCCTGCACTCTGTCCTTCTGTCCTGCACTCTGTCCTGCACTCTCTCCTTCTGTCCTGCGCTCTGTCCTTCTGTCCTGCGCTCTGTCCTTCTGTCCTGCACTCTGTCCTGCACTCTGTCCTTCTGTCCTGCACTCTGTCCTGCACTCTCTCCTTCTGTCCTGCGCTCTGTCCTGCGCTCTGTCCTTCTGTCCTGCACTCTGTCCTGCGCTCTCTCCTTCTGTCCTGCGCTCTCTCCTTCTGTCCTGCGCTCTGTCCTTCTGTCCTGCGCTCTGTCCTTCTATCCTGCTCTGTCCTTCTGTCCTGCGCTCTGTCCTGCATTCTGTCCTTCTGTCCTGCGCTTTGTCCTGCGCTCTGTCCTGCACTCTGTCCTTCTGTCCTGCGCTCTGTCCTGCACTCTCTCCTTCTGTCCTGCGCTGTCCTGCACTCTGTCCTGCACTCTGTCCTTCTGTCCTGCATTCTGTCCTTCTGTCCTGTGCTCTGTCCTTCTGTCCTGCACTCTGTCCTGCACTCTGTCCTTCTGTCCTGCACTCTGTCCTGCACTCTCTCCTTCTGTCCTGCGCTCTGTCCTGCACTCTGTCCTTCTGTCCTGCACTCTGTCCTTCTGTCCTGCGCTCTGTCCTTCTGTCCTGCACTCTGTCCTTCTGTCCTGCACTCTGTCCTGCGCTCTGTCCTTCTGTCCTGCGCTCTGTCCTTCTATCCTGCTCTGTCCTTCTGTCCTGCGCTCTGTCCTGCATTCTGTCCTTCTGTCCTGCGCTTTGTCCTGCGCTCTGTCCTGCACTCTGTCCTTCTGTCCTGCGCTCTGTCCTGCACTCTCTCCTTCTGTCCTGCGCTGTCCTGCACTCTGTCCTGCGCTCTGTCCTGCGCTCTGTCCTTCTGTCCTGCGCTCTGTCCTTCTGTCCTGCGCTCTGTCCTTCTGTCCTGCATTCTGTCCTGCGCTCTGTCCTTCTGTCCTGCGCTCTGTCCTGCACTCTCTCCTTCTGTCCTGCACTCTGTCCTGCACTCTGTCCTTCTGTCCTGCGCTCTCTCCTTCTGTCCTGCGCTCTCTCCTTCTGTCCTGCGCTCTGTCCTTCTGTCCTGCGCTGTCCTTCTATCCTGCTCTCTGTCCTTCTGCCCTGCGCTCTGTCCTTCTGTCCTGCGCTCTGTCCTGCACTCTGTCCTGCGCTCTGTCCTTCTGTCCTGCGCTCTGTCCTTCTGTCCTGCGCACTGTCCTTCTGTCCTGCATTCTGTCCTGCGCTCTGTCCTTCTGTCCTGCGCTCTGTCCTGCACTCTCTCCTTCTGTCCTGCACTCTGTCCTGCACTCTCTCCTTCTGTCCTGCGCTCTCTCCTTCTGTCCTGCGCTCTCTCCTTCTGTCCTGCGCTGTCCTTCTATCCTGCTCTCTGTCCTTCTGTCATGCGCTGTCCTTCTGTCCTGCACTCTGTCCTTCTGTCCTGTGCTCTGTCCTGCACTCTCTCCTTCTGTCCTGCGCTCTGTCCTTCTGTCCTGCGCTCTGTCCTTCTGTCATGCGCTGTCCTTCTGTCCTGCACTCTGTCCTTCTGTCCTGCTCTCTGTCCTGCACTCTCTCCTTCTGTCCTGCGCTCTGTCCTTCTGCCCTGCGCTCTATCCTGCACTCTGTCCTTCTGTCCTGCGCTCTATCCTGCACTCTGTCCTTCTGCCCTGCGCTGTCCTTCTGCCCTGTGCTCTGTCCTTCTGCCCTGTGCTCTGTCCTTCTGCCCTGCGCTCTGTCCTTCTGCCCTGCGCTCTGTCCTGGACTCTGTCCTTCTGCCCTGCACTCTCTCCTTCTGTCCTCCACTCTCTCCTTCTGTCCTGCATTCTGTCATGCGCTCTGTCCTGCACTCTGTCCTTCTGTCCTGCACTCTGTCCTGCACTCTCTCCTTCTGTCCTGCGCTCTGTCCTTCTGTCCTGCGCTCTGTCCTTCTGTCCTGCACTCTGTCCTGCACTCTGTCCTTCTGTCCTGCACTCTGTCCTGCACTCTCTCCTTCTGTCCTGCGCTCTGTCCTGCGCTCTGTCCTTCTGTCCTGCACTCTGTCCTGCGCTCTCTCCTTCTGTCCTGCGCTCTCTCCTTCTGTCCTGCGCTCTGTCCTTCTGTCCTGCGCTCTGTCCTTCTATCCTGCTCTGTCCTTCTGTCCTGCGCTCTGTCCTGCATTCTGTCCTTCTGTCCTGCGCTTTGTCCTGCGCTCTGTCCTGCACTCTGTCCTTCTGTCCTGCGCTCTGTCCTGCACTCTCTCCTTCTGTCCTGCGCTGTCCTGCACTCTGTCCTGCACTCTGTCCTTCTGTCCTGCATTCTGTCCTTCTGTCCTGTGCTCTGTCCTTCTGTCCTGCACTCTGTCCTGCACTCTGTCCTTCTGTCCTGCACTCTGTCCTGCACTCTCTCCTTCTGTCCTGCGCTCTGTCCTGCACTCTGTCCTTCTGTCCTGCACTCTGTCCTTCTGTCCTGCGCTCTGTCCTTCTGTCCTGCACTCTGTCCTTCTGTCCTGCACTCTGTCCTGCGCTCTGTCCTTCTGTCCTGCGCTCTGTCCTTCTATCCTGCTCTGTCCTTCTGTCCTGCGCTCTGTCCTGCATTCTGTCCTTCTGTCCTGCGCTTTGTCCTGCGCTCTGTCCTGCACTCTGTCCTTCTGTCCTGCGCTCTGTCCTGCACTCTCTCCTTCTGTCCTGCGCTGTCCTGCACTCTGTCCTGCGCTCTGTCCTGCACTCTGTCCTTCTGTCCTGCGCTCTGTCCTTCTGTCCTGCGCTCTGTCCTTCTGTCCTGCATTCTGTCCTGCGCTCTGTCCTTCTGTCCTGCGCTCTGTCCTGCACTCTCTCCTTCTGTCCTGCACTCTGTCCTGCACTCTGTCCTTCTGTCCTGCGCTCTCTCCTTCTATCCTGCGCTCTCTCCTTCTGTCCTGCGCTCTGTCCTTCTGTCCTGCGCTGTCCTTCTATCCTGCTCTCTGTCCTTCTGCCCTGCGCTCTGTCCTTCTGTCCTGCGCTCTGTCCTGCACTCTGTCCTGCGCTCTGTCCTTCTGTCCTGCGCTCTGTCCTTCTGTCCTGCGCACTGTCCTTCTGTCCTGCATTCTGTCCTGCGCTCTGTCCTTCTGTCCTGCGCTCTGTCCTGCACTCTCTCCTTCTGTCCTGCGCTCTGTCCTTCTGTCCTGCGCTCTGTCCTTCTGCCCTGCGCTCTATCCTGCACTCTGTCCTTCTGTCCTGCGCTCTCTCCTTCTGTCCTGCGCTCTCTCCTTCTGTCCTGCGCTCTGTCCTTCTGTCCTGCGCTGTCCTTCTATCCTGCTCTCTGTCCTTCTGCCCTGCGCTCTGTCCTTCTGTCCTGCGCTCTGTCCTGCACTCTGTCCTGCGCTCTGTCCTTCTGTCCTGCGCTCTGTCCTTCTGTCCTGCGCACTGTCCTTCTGTCCTGCATTCTGTCCTGCGCTCTGTCCTTCTGTCCTGCGCTCTGTCCTGCACTCTCTCCTTCTGTCCTGCACTCTGTCCTGCACTCTCTCCTTCTGTCCTGCGCTCTCTCCTTCTGTCCTGCGCTCTCTCCTTCTGTCCTGCGCTGTCCTTCTATCCTGCTCTCTGTCCTTCTGTCATGCGCTGTCCTTCTGTCCTGCACTCTGTCCTTCTGTCCTGTGCTCTGTCCTGCACTCTCTCCTTCTGTCCTGCGCTCTGTCCTTCTGTCCTGCGCTCTGTCCTTCTGCCCTGCGCTCTATCCTGCACTCTGTCCTTCTGTCCTGCGCTCTATCCTGCACTCTGTCCTTCTGCCCTAAGCTGTCCTTCTGCCCTGTGCTCTGTCCTTCTGCCCTGCGCTCTGTCCTTCTGCCCTGCGCTCTGTCCTGCACTCTGTCCTTCTGCCCTGCACTCTCTCCTTCTGTCCTGCGCTCTGTCCTGCACTCTGTCCTTCTGTCCTGCATTCTGTCCTGCGCTCTGTCCTGCACTCTGTCCTTCTGTCCTGCGCTCTGTCCTGCACTCCCTCCTTCTGTCCTGCGCTCTGTCCTTCTGTCCTGCGCTCTGTCCTTCTGCCCTGCGCTCTATCATGCACTCTGTCCTTCTGTCCTGCGCTCTATCCTGCACTCTGTCCTTCTGCCCTGCGCTGTCCTTCTGCCCTGCGCTCTGTCCTTCTGCCCTGCGCTCTATCCTGCACTCTGTCCTTCTGTCCTGCGCTCTATCCTGCACTCTGTCCTTCTGCCCTGCGCTGTCCTTCTGCCCTGTGCTCTGTCCTTCTGCCCTGCGCTCTGTCCTTCTGTCCTGCACTCTCTCCTTCTGTCCTGCGCTCTGTCCTTCTATCCTGCTCTGTCCTTCTGTCCTGCACTCTGTCCTGCACTCTCTCCTTCTGTCCTGCGCTCTGTCCTGCACTCTGTCCTTCGCTCTGTCCTTCTGTCCTGCGCTCTGTCCTTCTGTCCTGCGCTCTGTCCTTCTGTCCTGCACTCTGTCCTGTGCTCTCTCCTTCTGTCCTGTGCTCTCTCCTTCTGTCCTGCGCTCTGTCCTTCTGTCCTGCGCTCTGTCCTTCTATCCTGCTCTGTCCTTCTGTCCTGCGCTCTGTCCTGCACTCTGTCCTTCTGTCCTGCGCTCTGTCCTGCACTCTCTCCTTCTGTCCTGCGCTGTCCTGCACTCTGTCCTGCGCTCTGTCCTGCGCTTTGTCCTTCTGTCCTGCGCTCTGTCCTTCTGTCCTGCGCTCTGTCCTTCTGTCCTGCATTCTGTCCTGCGCTCTGTCCTTCTGTCCTGCGCTCTGTCCTGCACTCTCTCCTTCTGTCCTGCACTCTGTCCTGCACTCTGTCCTTCTGTCCTGCGCTCTCTCCTTCTGTCCTGCGCTCTCTCCTTCTGTCCTGCGCTCTGTCCTTCTGTCCTGCGCTGTCCTTCTGTCCTGCACTCTGTCCTTCTGTCCTGCACTCTGTCCTGCACTCTCTCCTTCTGTCCTGCGCTCTGTCCTGCGCTCTGTCCTTCTGTCCTGCGCTCTGTCCTTCTGTCCTGCGCTCTGTCCTTCTGTCCTGCACTCTGTCCTGTGCTCCCTCCTTCTGTCCTGCGCTCTCTCCTTCTGTCCTGCGCTCTGTCCTTCTGTCCTGCGCTCTGTCCTTCTATCCTACTCTGTCCTTCTGTCCTGCGCTCTGTCCTGCACTCTCTCCTTCTGTCCTGCGCTGTCCTGCACTCTGTCCTGCGCTCTGTCCTGCGCTCTGTCCTGTGCTCTGTCCTTCTGTCCTGCGCTCTGTCCTTCTGTCCTGCATTCTGTCCTGCGCTCTGTCCTTCTGTCCTGCGCTCTGTCCTGCACTCTCTCCTTCTGTCCTGCACTCTGTCCTGCACTCTGTCCTTCTGTCCTGCGCTCTCTCCTTCTGTCCTGCGCTCTGTCCTTCTGTCCTGCGCTGTCCTTCTATCCTGCTCTCTGTCCTTCTGTCCTGCGCTCTGTCCTTCTGTCATGCGCTGTCCTTCTGTCCTGCACTCTGTCCTTCTGTCCTGCGCTCTGTCCTGCACTCTCTCCTTCTGTCCTGCGCTCTGTCCTGCACTCTGTCCTTCTGTCCTGCGCTCTGTCCTGCACTCCCTCCTTCTGTCCTGCGCTCTGTCCTTCTGTCCTGCGCTCTGTCCTTCTGCCCTGCGCTCTATCATGCACTCTGTCCTTCTGTCCTGCGCTCTATCATGCACTCTGTCCTTCTGTCCTGCGCTCTATCCTGCACTCTGTCCTTCTGCCCTGCGCTGTCCTTCTGCCCTGCGCTCTCTCCTTCTGTCCTGCGCTCTGTCCTGCACTCTGTCCTTCTGTCCTGCGCTCTCTCCTTCTGTCCTGCGCTCTCTCCTTCTGTCCCTGCGCTCTGTCCTTCTGTCCTGCGCTGTCCTTCTGTCCTGCACTCTGTCCTTCTGTCCTGCACTCTGTCCTGCACTCTCTCCTTCTGTCCTGCGCTCTGTCCTGCGCTCTGTCCTTCTGTCCTGCGCTCTGTCCTTCTGTCCTGCGCTCTGTCCTTCTGTCCTGCACTCTGTCCTGTGCTCCCTCCTTCTGTCCTGCGCTCTCTCCTTCTGTCCTGCGCTCTGTCCTTCTGTCCTGCGCTCTGTCCTTCTATCCTACTCTGTCCTTCTGTCCTGCGCTCTGTCCTGCACTCTCTCCTTCTGTCCTGCGCTGTCCTGCACTCTGTCCTGCGCTCTGTCCTGCGCTCTGTCCTGTGCTCTGTCCTTCTGTCCTGCGCTCTGTCCTTCTGTCCTGCATTCTGTCCTGCGCTCTGTCCTTCTGTCCTGCGCTCTGTCCTGCACTCTCTCCTTCTGTCCTGCACTCTGTCCTGCACTCTGTCCTTCTGTCCTGCGCTCTCTCCTTCTGTCCTGCGCTCTGTCCTTCTGTCCTGCGCTGTCCTTCTATCCTGCTCTCTGTCCTTCTGTCCTGCGCTCTGTCCTTCTGTCATGCGCTGTCCTTCTGTCCTGCACTCTGTCCTTCTGTCCTGCGCTCTGTCCTGCACTCTCTCCTTCTGTCCTGCGCTCTGTCCTGCACTCTGTCCTTCTGTCCTGCGCTCTGTCCTGCACTCCCTCCTTCTGTCCTGCGCTCTGTCCTTCTGTCCTGCGCTCTGTCCTTCTGCCCTGCGCTCTATCATGCACTCTGTCCTTCTGTCCTGCGCTCTATCCTGCACTCTGTCCTTCTGCCCTGCGCTGTCCTTCTGCCCTGCGCTCTGTCCTTCTGCCCTGCGCTCTATCCTGCACTCTGTCCTTCTGTCCTGCGCTCTGTCCTGCACTCTGTCCTTCTGTCCTGCGCTCTGTCCTGCACTCCCTCCTTCTGTCCTGCGCTCTGTCCTTCTGTCCTGCGCTCTGTCCTTCTGCCCTGCGCTCTATCATGCACTCTGTCCTTCTGTCCTGCGCTCTATCCTGCACTCTGTCCTTCTGCCCTGCGCTGTCCTTCTGCCCTGCGCTCTGTCCTTCTGCCCTGCGCTCTATCCTGCACTCTGTCCTTCTGTCCTGCGCTCTATCCTGCACTCTGTCCTTCTGCCCTGCGCTGTCCTTCTGCCCTGTGCTCTGTCCTTCTGCCCTGCGCTCTGTCCTTCTGTCCTGCACTCTCTCCTTCTGTCCTGCGCTCTGTCCTTCTATCCTGCTCTGTCCTTCTGTCCTGCACTCTGTCCTGCACTCTCTCCTTCTGTCCTGCGCTCTGTCCTGCACTCTGTCCTTCGCTCTGTCCTTCTGTCCTGCGCTCTGTCCTTCTGTCCTGCGCTCTGTCCTTCTGTCCTGCACTCTGTCCTGTGCTCTCTCCTTCTGTCCTGTGCTCTCTCCTTCTGTCCTGCGCTCTGTCCTTCTGTCCTGCGCTCTGTCCTTCTATCCTGCTCTGTCCTTCTGTCCTGCGCTCTGTCCTGCACTCTGTCCTTCTGTCCTGCGCTCTGTCCTGCACTCTCTCCTTCTGTCCTGCGCTGTCCTGCACTCTGTCCTGCGCTCTGTCCTGCGCTTTGTCCTTCTGTCCTGCGCTCTGTCCTTCTGTCCTGCGCTCTGTCCTTCTGTCCTGCATTCTGTCCTGCGCTCTGTCCTTCTGTCCTGCGCTCTGTCCTGCACTCTCTCCTTCTGTCCTGCACTCTGTCCTGCACTCTGTCCTTCTGTCCTGCGCTCTCTCCTTCTGTCCTGCGCTCTCTCCTTCTGTCCTGCGCTCTGTCCTTCTGTCCTGCGCTGTCCTTCTGTCCTGCACTCTGTCCTTCTGTCCTGCACTCTGTCCTGCACTCTCTCCTTCTGTCCTGCGCTCTGTCCTGCGCTCTGTCCTTCTGTCCTGCGCTCTGTCCTTCTGTCCTGCGCTCTGTCCTTCTGTCCTGCACTCTGTCCTGTGCTCCCTCCTTCTGTCCTGCGCTCTCTCCTTCTGTCCTGCGCTCTGTCCTTCTGTCCTGCGCTCTGTCCTTCTATCCTACTCTGTCCTTCTGTCCTGCGCTCTGTCCTGCACTCTCTCCTTCTGTCCTGCGCTGTCCTGCACTCTGTCCTGCGCTCTGTCCTGCGCTCTGTCCTGTGCTCTGTCCTTCTGTCCTGCGCTCTGTCCTTCTGTCCTGCATTCTGTCCTGCGCTCTGTCCTTCTGTCCTGCGCTCTGTCCTGCACTCTCTCCTTCTGTCCTGCACTCTGTCCTGCACTCTGTCCTTCTGTCCTGCGCTCTCTCCTTCTGTCCTGCGCTCTGTCCTTCTGTCCTGCGCTGTCCTTCTATCCTGCTCTCTGTCCTTCTGTCCTGCGCTCTGTCCTTCTGTCATGCGCTGTCCTTCTGTCCTGCACTCTGTCCTTCTGTCCTGCGCTCTGTCCTGCACTCTCTCCTTCTGTCCTGCGCTCTGTCCTGCACTCTGTCCTTCTGTCCTGCGCTCTGTCCTGCACTCCCTCCTTCTGTCCTGCGCTCTGTCCTTCTGTCCTGCGCTCTGTCCTTCTGCCCTGCGCTCTATCATGCACTCTGTCCTTCTGTCCTGCGCTCTATCCTGCACTCTGTCCTTCTGCCCTGCGCTGTCCTTCTGCCCTGCGCTCTCTCCTTCTGTCCTGCGCTCTGTCCTGCACTCTGTCCTTCTGTCCTGCGCTCTCTCCTTCTGTCCTGCGCTCTCTCCTTCTGTCCTGCGCTCTGTCCTTCTGTCCTGCGCTGTCCTTCTGTCCTGCACTCTGTCCTTCTGTCCTGCACTCTGTCCTGCACTCTCTCCTTCTGTCCTGCGCTCTGTCCTGCGCTCTGTCCTTCTGTCCTGCGCTCTGTCCTTCTGTCCTGCGCTCTGTCCTTCTGTCCTGTACTCTGTCCTGTGCTCCCTCCTTCTGTCCTGCGCTCT
The DNA here is from genome assembly GCF_900634415.1 of Cottoperca gobio. NCBI lineage: Eukaryota > Metazoa > Chordata > Actinopteri > Perciformes > Bovichtidae > Cottoperca > Cottoperca gobio. The sequence continues at coordinate 24,768,175 of NC_041364.1, forward strand.
CTCCTTCTGTCCTGCGCTCTGTCCTTCTGTCCTGCGCTCTGTCCTTCTATCCTACTCTGTCCTTCTGTCCTGCGCTCTGTCCTGCACTCTCTCCTTCTGTCCTGCGCTGTCCTGCACTCTGTCCTGCGCTCTGTCCTGCGCTCTGTCCTGTGCTCTGTCCTTCTGTCCTGCGCTCTGTCCTTCTGTCCTGCATTCTGTCCTGCGCTCTGTCCTTCTGTCCTGCGCTCTGTCCTGCACTCTCTCCTTCTGTCCTGCACTCTGTCCTGCACTCTGTCCTTCTGTCCTGCGCTCTCTCCTTCTGTCCTGCGCTCTGTCCTTCTGTCCTGCGCTGTCCTTCTATCCTGCTCTCTGTCCTTCTGTCCTGCGCTCTGTCCTTCTGTCATGCGCTGTCCTTCTGTCCTGCACTCTGTCCTTCTGTCCTGCGCTCTGTCCTGCACTCTCTCCTTCTGTCCTGCGCTCTGTCCTGCACTCTGTCCTTCTGTCCTGCGCTCTGTCCTGCACTCCCTCCTTCTGTCCTGCGCTCTGTCCTTCTGTCCTGCGCTCTGTCCTTCTGCCCTGCGCTCTATCATGCACTCTGTCCTTCTGTCCTGCGCTCTATCCTGCACTCTGTCCTTCTGCCCTGCGCTGTCCTTCTGCCCTGCGCTCTGTCCTTCTGCCCTGCGCTCTATCCTGCACTCTGTCCTTCTGTCCTGCGCTCTATCCTGCACTCTGTCCTTCTGCCCTGCGCTGTCCTTCTGCCCTGTGCTCTGTCCTTCTGCCCTGCGCTCTGTCCTTCTGTCCTGCACTCTCTCCTTCTGTCCTGCGCTCTGTCCTTCTATCCTGCTCTGTCCTTCTGTCCTGCACTCTGTCCTGCACTCTCTCCTTCTGTCCTGCGCTCTGTCCTGCACTCTGTCCTTCGCTCTGTCCTTCTGTCCTGCGCTCTGTCCTTCTGTCCTGCGCTCTGTCCTTCTGTCCTGCACTCTGTCCTGTGCTCTCTCCTTCTGTCCTGTGCTCTCTCCTTCTGTCCTGCGCTCTGTCCTTCTGTCCTGCGCTCTGTCCTTCTATCCTGCTCTGTCCTTCTGTCCTGCGCTCTGTCCTGCACTCTGTCCTTCTGTCCTGCGCTCTGTCCTGCACTCTCTCCTTCTGTCCTGCGCTGTCCTGCACTCTGTCCTGCGCTCTGTCCTGCGCTTTGTCCTTCTGTCCTGCGCTCTGTCCTTCTGTCCTGCGCTCTGTCCTTCTGTCCTGCATTCTGTCCTGCGCTCTGTCCTTCTGTCCTGCGCTCTGTCCTGCACTCTCTCCTTCTGTCCTGCACTCTGTCCTGCACTCTGTCCTTCTGTCCTGCGCTCTCTCCTTCTGTCCTGCGCTCTCTCCTTCTGTCCTGCGCTCTGTCCTTCTGTCCTGCGCTGTCCTTCTGTCCTGCACTCTGTCCTTCTGTCCTGCACTCTGTCCTGCACTCTCTCCTTCTGTCCTGCACTCTGTCCTGCACTCTGTCCTTCTGTCCTGCGCTCTCTCCTTCTGTCCTGCGCTGTCCTTCTATCCTGCTCTCTGTCCTTCTGTCATGCGCTGTCCTTCTGTCCTGCGCTCTCTCCTTCTGTCCTGCGCTCTGTCCTTCTGTCCTGCGCTGTCCTTCTATCCTGCTCTCTGTCCTTCTGTCATGCGCTGTCCTTCTGTCCTGCACTCTGTCCTTCTGTCCTGTGCTCTGTCCTGCACTCTCTCCTTCTGTCCTGCGCTCTGTCCTTCTGTCCTGCGCTCTATCCTGCACTCTATCCTTCTGCCCTGCGCTGTCCTTCTGCCCTGTGCTCTGTCCTTCTGCCCTGCGCTCTGTCCTTCTGCCCTGTGCTCTGTCCTGCACTCTGTCCTTCTGCCCTGCACTCTCTCCTTCTGTCCTGCGCTCTGTCCTGCACTCTGTCCTTCTGTCCTGCATTCTGTCCTGCGCTCTGTCCTGCTGTCCTGCACTCTGTCCTGCACTCTCTCCTTCTGTCCTGCGCTCTGTCCTGCACTCTGTCCTTCTGTCCTGCACTCTGTCCTGCGCTCTCTCCTTCTGTCCTGCGCTCTGTCCTTCTGTCCTGCGCTCTGTCCTTCTGTCCTGCGCTCTGTCCTGCACTCTGTCCTTCTGTCCTGCGCTCTGTCCTGCACTCTGTCCTTCTGTCCTGCGCTGTCCTGCACTCTGTCCTGCGCTCTGTCCTTCTGTCCTGCGCTCTGTCCTTCTGTCCTGCGCTCTGTCCTTCTGTCCTGCATTCTGTCCTGCGCTCTGTACTTCTGTCCTGCGCTCTGTCCTGCACTCTGTCCTTCTGTCCTGCGCTCTCTCCTTCTGTCCTGGGCTCTCTCCTTCTGTCCTGCGCTCTGTCCTTCTGTCCTGCGCTGTCCTTCTATCCTGCTCTCTGTCCTTCTGTCCTGCGCTCTGTCCTTCTGTCATGCGCTGTCCTTCTGTCCTGCACTCTGTCCTTCTGTCCTGCTCTCTGTCCTGCACTCTCTCCTTCTGTCCTGCGCTCTGTCCTTCTGCCCTGCGCTCTATCCTGCACTCTGTCCTTCTGTCCTGCGCTCTATCCTGCACTCTGTCCTTCTGCCCTGCGCTGTCCTTCTGCCCTGTGCTCTGTCCTTCTGCCCTGTGCTCTGTCCTTCTGCCCTGCGCTCTGTCCTTCTGCCCTGCGCTCTGTCCTGGACTCTGTCCTTCTGCCCTGCACTCTCTCCTTCTGTCCTCCACTCTCTCCTTCTGTCCTGCATTCTGTCATGCGCTCTGTCCTGCACTCTGTCCTTCTGTCCTGCACTCTGTCCTGCACTCTCTCCTTCTGTCCTGCGCTCTGTCCTTCTGTCCTGCGCTCTGTCCTTCTGTCCTGCACTCTGTCCTGCACTCTGTCCTTCTGTCCTGCACTCTGTCCTGCACTCTCTCCTTCTGTCCTGCGCTCTGTCCTGCGCTCTGTCCTTCTGTCCTGCACTCTGTCCTGCGCTCTCTCCTTCTGTCCTGCGCTCTCTCCTTCTGTCCTGCGCTCTGTCCTTCTGTCCTGCGCTCTGTCCTTCTATCCTGCTCTGTCCTTCTGTCCTGCGCTCTGTCCTGCATTCTGTCCTTCTGTCCTGCGCTTTGTCCTGCGCTCTGTCCTGCACTCTGTCCTTCTGTCCTGCGCTCTGTCCTGCACTCTCTCCTTCTGTCCTGCGCTGTCCTGCACTCTGTCCTGCACTCTGTCCTTCTGTCCTGCATTCTGTCCTTCTGTCCTGTGCTCTGTCCTTCTGTCCTGCACTCTGTCCTGCACTCTGTCCTGCACTCTGTCCTGCACTCTCTCCTTCTGTCCTGCGCTCTGTCCTGCACTCTGTCCTTCTGTCCTGCACTCTGTCCTTCTGTCCTGCGCTCTGTCCTTCTGTCCTGCACTCTGTCCTTCTGTCCTGCACTCTGTCCTGCGCTCTGTCCTTCTGTCCTGCGCTCTGTCCTTCTATCCTGCTCTGTCCTTCTGTCCTGCGCTCTGTCCTGCATTCTGTCCTTCTGTCCTGCGCTTTGTCCTGCGCTCTGTCCTGCACTCTGTCCTTCTGTCCTGCGCTCTGTCCTGCACTCTCTCCTTCTGTCCTGCGCTGTCCTGCACTCTGTCCTGCGCTCTGTCCTGCGCTCTGTCCTTCTGTCCTGCGCTCTGTCCTTCTGTCCTGCATTCTGTCCTGCGCTCTGTCCTTCTGTCCTGCGCTCTGTCCTGCACTCTCTCCTTCTGTCCTGCACTCTGTCCTGCACTCTGTCCTTCTGTCCTGCGCTCTCTCCTTCTGTCCTGCGCTCTCTCCTTCTGTCCTGCGCTCTGTCCTTCTGTCCTGCGCTGTCCTTCTATCCTGCTCTCTGTCCTTCTGCCCTGCGCTCTGTCCTTCTGTCCTGCGCTCTGTCCTGCACTCTGTCCTGCGCTCTGTCCTTCTGTCCTGCGCTCTGTCCTTCTGTCCTGCGCACTGTCCTTCTGTCCTGCATTCTGTCCTGCGCTCTGTCCTTCTGTCCTGCGCTCTGTCCTGCACTCTCTCCTTCTGTCCTGCACTCTGTCCTGCACTCTCTCCTTCTGTCCTGCGCTCTCTCCTTCTGTCCTGCGCTCTCTCCTTCTGTCCTGCGCTGTCCTTCTATCCTGCTCTCTGTCCTTCTTTCATGCGCTGTCCTTCTGTCCTGCACTCTGTCCTTCTGTCCTGTGCTCTGTCCTGCACTCTCTCCTTCTGTCCTGCGCTCTGTCCTTCTGTCCTGCGCTCTGTCCTTCTGTCATGCGCTGTCCTTCTGTCCTGCACTCTGTCCTTCTGTCCTGCTCTCTGTCCTGCACTCTCTCCTTCTGTCCTGCGCTCTGTCCTTCTGCCCTGCGCTCTATCCTGCACTCTGTCCTTCTGTCCTGCGCTCTATCCTGCACTCTGTCCTTCTGCCCTGCGCTGTCCTTCTGCCCTGTGCTCTGTCCTTCTGCCCTGTGCTCTGTCCTTCTGCCCTGCGCTCTGTCCTTCTGCCCTGCGCTCTGTCCTGGACTCTGTCCTTCTGCCCTGCACTCTCTCCTTCTGTCCTCCACTCTCTCCTTCTGTCCTGCATTCTGTCATGCGCTCTGTCCTGCACTCTGTCCTTCTGTCCTGCACTCTGTCCTGCACTCTCTCCTTCTGTCCTGCGCTCTGTCCTTCTGTCCTGCGCTCTGTCCTTCTGTCCTGCACTCTGTCCTGCACTCTGTCCTTCTGTCCTGCACTCTGTCCTGCACTCTCTCCTTCTGTCCTGCGCTCTGTCCTGCGCTCTGTCCTTCTGTCCTGCACTCTGTCCTGCGCTCTCTCCTTCTGTCCTGCGCTCTCTCCTTCTGTCCTGCGCTCTGTCCTTCTGTCCTGCGCTCTGTCCTTCTATCCTGCTCTGTCCTTCTGTCCTGCGCTCTGTCCTGCATTCTGTCCTTCTGTCCTGCGCTTTGTCCTGCGCTCTGTCCTGCACTCTGTCCTTCTGTCCTGCGCTCTGTCCTGCACTCTCTCCTTCTGTCCTGCGCTGTCCTGCACTCTGTCCTGCACTCTGTCCTTCTGTCCTGCATTCTGTCCTTCTGTCCTGTGCTCTGTCCTTCTGTCCTGCACTCTGTCCTGCACTCTGTCCTTCTGTCCTGCACTCTGTCCTGCACTCTCTCCTTCTGTCCTGCGCTCTGTCCTGCACTCTGTCCTTCTGTCCTGCACTCTGTCCTTCTGTCCTGCGCTCTGTCCTTCTGTCCTGCACTCTGTCCTTCTGTCCTGCACTCTGTCCTGCGCTCTGTCCTTCTGTCCTGCGCTCTGTCCTTCTATCCTGCTCTGTCCTTCTGTCCTGCGCTCTGTCCTGCATTCTGTCCTTCTGTCCTGCGCTTTGTCCTGCGCTCTGTCCTGCACTCTGTCCTTCTGTCCTGCGCTCTGTCCTGCACTCTCTCCTTCTGTCCTGCGCTGTCCTGCACTCTGTCCTGCGCTCTGTCCTGCACTCTGTCCTTCTGTCCTGCGCTCTGTCCTTCTGTCCTGCGCTCTGTCCTTCTGTCCTGCATTCTGTCCTGCGCTCTGTCCTTCTGTCCTGCGCTCTGTCCTGCACTCTCTCCTTCTGTCCTGCACTCTGTCCTGCACTCTGTCCTTCTGTCCTGCGCTCTCTCCTTCTGTCCTGCGCTCTCTCCTTCTGTCCTGCGCTCTGTCCTTCTGTCCTGCGCTGTCCTTCTATCCTGCTCTCTTTCCTTCTGCCCTGCGCTCTGTCCTTCTGTCCTGCGCTCTGTCCTGCACTCTGTCCTGCGCTCTGTCCTTCTGTCCTGCGCTCTGTCCTTCTGTCCTGCGCACTGTCCTTCTGTCCTGCATTCTGTCCTGCGCTCTGTCCTTCTGTCCTGCGCTCTGTCCTGCACTCTCTCCTTCTGTCCTGCACTCTGTCCTGCACTCTCTCCTTCTGTCCTGCGCTCTCTCCTTCTGTCCTGCGCTCTCTCCTTCTGTCCTGCGCTGTCCTTCTATCCTGCTCTCTGTCCTTCTGTCATGCGCTGTCCTTCTGTCCTGCACTCTGTCCTTCTGTCCTGTGCTCTGTCCTGCACTCTCTCCTTCTGTCCTGCGCTCTGTCCTTCTGTCCTGCGCTCTGTCCTTCTGCCCTGCGCTCTATCCTGCACTCTGTCCTTCTGTCCTGCGCTCTATCCTGCACTCTGTCCTTCTGCCCTAAGCTGTCCTTCTGCCCTGTGCTCTGTCCTTCTGCCCTGCGCTCTGTCCTTCTGCCCTGCGCTCTGTCCTGGACTCTGTCCTTCTGCCCTGCACTCTCTCCTTCTGTCCTCCACTCTCTCCTTCTGTCCTGCATTCTGTCATGCGCTCTGTCCTGCACTCTGTCCTTCTGTCCTGCACTCTGTCCTGCACTCTCTCCTTCTGTCCTGCGCTCTGTCCTTCTGTCCTGCGCTCTGTCCTTCTGTCCTGCACTCTGTCCTGCACTCTGTCCTTCTGTCCTGCACTCTGTCCTGCACTCTCTCCTTCTGTCCTGCGCTCTGTCCTGCGCTCTGTCCTTCTGTCCTGCACTCTGTCCTGCGCTCTCTCCTTCTGTCCTGCGCTCTCTCCTTCTGTCCTGCGCTCTGTCCTTCTGTCCTGCGCTCTGTCCTTCTATCCTGCTCTGTCCTTCTGTCCTGCGCTCTGTCCTGCATTCTGTCCTTCTGTCCTGCGCTTTGTCCTGCGCTCTGTCCTGCACTCTGTCCTTCTGTCCTGCGCTCTGTCCTGCACTCTCTCCTTCTGTCCTGCGCTGTCCTGCACTCTGTCCTGCACTCTGTCCTTCTGTCCTGCATTCTGTCCTTCTGTCCTGTGCTCTGTCCTTCTGTCCTGCACTCTGTCCTGCACTCTGTCCTTCTGTCCTGCACTCTGTCCTGCACTCTCTCCTTCTGTCCTGCGCTCTGTCCTGCACTCTGTCCTTCTGTCCTGCACTCTGTCCTTCTGTCCTGCGCTCTGTCCTTCTGTCCTGCACTCTGTCCTTCTGTCCTGCACTCTGTCCTGCGCTCTGTCCTTCTGTCCTGCGCTCTGTCCTTCTATCCTGCTCTGTCCTTCTGTCCTGCGCTCTGTCCTGCATTCTGTCCTTCTGTCCTGCGCTTTGTCCTGCGCTCTGTCCTGCACTCTGTCCTTCTGTCCTGCGCTCTGTCCTGCACTCTCTCCTTCTGTCCTGCGCTGTCCTGCACTCTGTCCTGCGCTCTGTCCTGCACTCTGTCCTTCTGTCCTGCGCTCTGTCCTTCTGTCCTGCGCTCTGTCCTTCTGTCCTGCATTCTGTCCTGCGCTCTGTCCTTCTGTCCTGCGCTCTGTCCTGCACTCTCTCCTTCTGTCCTGCACTCTGTCCTGCACTCTGTCCTTCTGTCCTGCGCTCTCTCCTTCTGTCCTGCGCTCTCTCCTTCTGTCCTGCGCTCTGTCCTTCTGTCCTGCGCTGTCCTTCTATCCTGCTCTCTTTCCTTCTGCCCTGCGCTCTGTCCTTCTGTCCTGCGCTCTGTCCTGCACTCTGTCCTGCGCTCTGTCCTTCTGTCCTGCGCTCTGTCCTTCTGTCCTGCGCACTGTCCTTCTGTCCTGCATTCTGTCCTGCGCTCTGTCCTTCTGTCCTGCGCTCTGTCCTGCACTCTCTCCTTCTGTCCTGCACTCTGTCCTGCACTCTCTCCTTCTGTCCTGCGCTCTCTCCTTCTGTCCTGCGCTCTCTCCTTCTGTCCTGCGCTGTCCTTCTATCCTGCTCTCTGTCCTTCTGTCATGCGCTGTCCTTCTGTCCTGCACTCTGTCCTTCTGTCCTGTGCTCTGTCCTGCACTCTCTCCTTCTGTCCTGCGCTCTGTCCTTCTGTCCTGCGCTCTGTCCTTCTGCCCTGCGCTCTATCCTGCACTCTGTCCTTCTGTCCTGCGCTCTATCCTGCACTCTGTCCTTCTGCCCTAAGCTGTCCTTCTGCCCTGTGCTCTGTCCTTCTGCCCTGCGCTCTGTCCTTCTGCCCTGCGCTCTGTCCTGCACTCTGTCCTTCTGCCCTGCACTCTCTCCTTCTGTCCTGCGCTCTGTCCTGCACTCTGTCCTTCTGTCCTGCATTCTGTCCTGCGCTCTGTCCTGCACTCTGTCCTTCTGTCCTGCGCTCTGTCCTGCACTCCCTCCTTCTGTCCTGCGCTCTGTCCTTCTGTCCTGCGCTCTGTCCTTCTGCCCTGCGCTCTATCATGCACTCTGTCCTTCTGTCCTGCGCTCTATCCTGCACTCTGTCCTTCTGCCCTGCGCTGTCCTTCTGCCCTGCGCTCTGTCCTTCTGCCCTGCGCTCTATCCTGCACTCTGTCCTTCTGTCCTGCGCTCTATCCTACACTCTGTCCTTCTGCCCTGCGCTGTCCTTCTGCCCTGTGCTCTGTCCTTCTGCCCTGCGCTCTGTCCTTCTGTCCTGCACTCTCTCCTTCTGTCCTGCGCTCTGTCCTTCTATCCTGCTCTGTCCTTCTGTCCTGCACTCTGTCCTGCACTCTCTCCTTCTGTCCTGCGCTCTGTCCTGCACTCTGTCCTTCGCTCTGTCCTTCTGTCCTGCGCTCTGTCCTTCTGTCCTGCGCTCTGTCCTTCTGTCCTGCACTCTGTCCTGTGCTCTCTCCTTCTGTCCTGTGCTCTCTCCTTCTGTCCTGCGCTCTGTCCTTCTGTCCTGCGCTCTGTCCTTCTATCCTGCTCTGTCCTTCTGTCCTGCGCTCTGTCCTGCACTCTGTCCTTCTGTCCTGCGCTCTGTCCTGCACTCTCTCCTTCTGTCCTGCGCTGTCCTGCACTCTGTCCTGCGCTCTGTCCTGCGCTTTGTCCTTCTGTCCTGCGCTCTGTCCTTCTGTCCTGCGCTCTGTCCTTCTGTCCTGCATTCTGTCCTGCGCTCTGTCCTTCTGTCCTGCGCTCTGTCCTGCACTCTCTCCTTCTGTCCTGCACTCTGTCCTGCACTCTGTCCTTCTGTCCTGCGCTCTCTCCTTCTGTCCTGCGCTCTCTCCTTCTGTCCTGCGCTCTGTCCTTCTGTCCTGCGCTGTCCTTCTGTCCTGCACTCTGTCCTTCTGTCCTGCACTCTGTCCTGCACTCTCTCCTTCTGTCCTGCGCTCTGTCCTGCGCTCTGTCCTTCTGTCCTGCGCTCTGTCCTTCTGTCCTGCGCTCTGTCCTTCTGTCCTGCACTCTGTCCTGTGCTCTCTCCTTCTGTCCTGCGCTCTCTCCTTCTGTCCTGCGCTCTGTCCTTCTGTCCTGCGCTCTGTCCTTCTATCCTACTCTGTCCTTCTGTCCTGCGCTCTGTCCTGCACTCTCTCCTTCTGTCCTGCGCTGTCCTGCACTCTGTCCTGCGCTCTGTCCTGCGCTCTGTCCTGTGCTCTGTCCTTCTGTCCTGCGCTCTGTCCTTCTGTCCTGCATTCTGTCCTGCGCTCTGTCCTTCTGTCCTGCGCTCTGTCCTGCACTCTCTCCTTCTGTCCTGCACTCTGTCCTGCACTCTGTCCTTCTGTCCTGCGCTCTCTCCTTCTGTCCTGCGCTCTGTCCTTCTGTCCTGCGCTGTCCTTCTATCCTGCTCTCTGTCCTTCTGTCCTGCGCTCTGTCCTTCTGTCATGCGCTGTCCTTCTGTCCTGCACTCTGTCCTTCTGTCCTGCGCTCTGTCCTGCACTCTCTCCTTCTGTCCTGCGCTCTGTCCTGCACTCTGTCCTTCTGTCCTGCGCTCTGTCCTGCACTCCCTCCTTCTGTCCTGCGCTCTGTCCTTCTGTCCTGCGCTCTGTCCTTCTGCCCTGCGCTCTATCATGCACTCTGTCCTTCTGTCCTGCGCTCTATCCTGCACTCTGTCCTTCTGCCCTGCGCTGTCCTTCTGCCCTGCGCTCTGTCCTTCTGCCCTGCGCTCTATCCTGCACTCTGTCCTTCTGTCCTGCGCTCTATCCTGCACTCTGTCCTTCTGCCCTGCGCTGTCCTTCTGCCCTGTGCTCTGTCCTTCTGCCCTGCGCTCTGTCCTTCTGTCCTGCACTCTCTCCTTCTGTCCTGCGCTCTGTCCTTCTATCCTGCTCTGTCCTTCTGTCCTGCACTCTGTCCTGCACTCTCTCCTTCTGTCCTGCGCTCTGTCCTGCACTCTGTCCTTCGCTCTGTCCTTCTGTCCTGCGCTCTGTCCTTCTGTCCTGCGCTCTGTCCTTCTGTCCTGCACTCTGTCCTGTGCTCTCTCCTTCTGTCCTGTGCTCTCTCCTTCTGTCCTGCGCTCTGTCCTTCTGTCCTGCGCTCTGTCCTTCTATCCTGCTCTGTCCTTCTGTCCTGCGCTCTGTCCTGCACTCTGTCCTTCTGTCCTGCGCTCTGTCCTGCACTCTCTCCTTCTGTCCTGCGCTGTCCTGCACTCTGTCCTGCGCTCTGTCCTGCGCTTTGTCCTTCTGTCCTGCGCTCTGTCCTTCTGTCCTGCGCTCTGTCCTTCTGTCCTGCATTCTGTCCTGCGCTCTGTCCTTCTGTCCTGCGCTCTGTCCTGCACTCTCTCCTTCTGTCCTGCACTCTGTCCTGCACTCTGTCCTTCTGTCCTGCGCTCTCTCCTTCTGTCCTGCGCTCTCTCCTTCTGTCCTGCGCTCTGTCCTTCTGTCCTGCGCTGTCCTTCTGTCCTGCACTCTGTCCTTCTGTCCTGCACTCTGTCCTGCACTCTCTCCTTCTGTCCTGCGCTCTGTCCTGCGCTCTGTCCTTCTGTCCTGCGCTCTGTCCTTCTGTCCTGCGCTCTGTCCTTCTGTCCTGCACTCTGTCCTGTGCTCTCTCCTTCTGTCCTGCGCTCTCTCCTTCTGTCCTGCGCTCTGTCCTTCTGTCCTGCGCTCTGTCCTTCTATCCTACTCTGTCCTTCTGTCCTGCGCTCTGTCCTGCACTCTCTCCTTCTGTCCTGCGCTGTCCTGCACTCTGTCCTGCGCTCTGTCCTGCGCTCTGTCCTGTGCTCTGTCCTTCTGTCCTGCGCTCTGTCCTTCTGTCCTGCATTCTGTCCTGCGCTCTGTCCTTCTGTCCTGCGCTCTGTCCTGCACTCTCTCCTTCTGTCCTGCACTCTGTCCTGCACTCTGTCCTTCTGTCCTGCGCTGTCCTTCTATCCTGCTCTCTGTCCTTCTGTCCTGCGCTCTGTCCTTCTGTCATGCGCTGTCCTTCTGTCCTGCACTCTGTCCTTCTGTCCTGCGCTCTGTCCTGCACTCTCTCCTTCTGTCCTGCGCTCTGTCCTGCACTCTCTCCTTCTGTCCTGCGCTCTGTCCTTCTGTCCTGCGCTCTGTCCTTCTGCCCTGCGCTCTATCCTGCACTCTGTCCTTCTGCCCTGCGCTGTCCTTCTGCCCTGCGCTGTCCTTCTGTCCTTCTGCCCTGCGCTGTCCTTCTGCCCTGCGCTCTGTCCTTCTGCCCTGCGCTCTGTCCTGCACTCTGTCCTTCTGCCCTGCACTCTCTCCTTCTGTCCTGCGCTCTGTCCTGCACTCTGTCCTTCTGTCCTGCATTCTGTCCTGCACTCTGTCCTGCACTCTGTCCTTCTGTCCTGCACTCTGTCCTGCACTCTCTCCTTCTGTCCTGCGCTCTGTCCTGCACTTTGTCCTTCTGTCCTGCGCTCTGTCCTGCACTCTGTCCTTCTGTCCTGCGCTCTGTCCTTCTGCCCTGCGCTCTATCCTGCACTCTGTCCTTCTGCCCTGCGCTGTCCTTCTGCCCTGCGCTGTCCTTCTGTCCTTCTGCCCTGCGCTGTCCTTCTGCCCTGCGCTCTGTCCTTCTGCCCTGCGCTCTGTCCTGCACTCTGTCCTTCTGCCCTGCACTCTCTCCTTCTGTCCTGCGCTCTGTCCTGCACTCTGTCCTTCTGTCCTGCATTCTGTCCTGCACTCTGTCCTGCACTCTGTCCTTCTGTCCTGCACTCTGTCCTGCACTCTCTCCTTCTGTCCTGCGCTCTGTCCTGCACTTTGTCCTTCTGTCCTGCGCTCTGTCCTGCACTCTGTCCTTCTGTCCTGCGCTCTGTCCTTCTGTCCTGCACTCTGTCCTGCGCTCTCTCCTTCTGTCCTGCGCTCTGTCCTTCTGTCCTGCGCTCTGTCCTTCTGTCCTGCTCTGTCCTTCTGTCCTGCGCTCTGTCCTGCATTCTGTCCTTCTGTCCTGCGCTTTATCCTGCGCTCTGTCCTGCACTCTGTCCTTCTGTCCTGCGCTCTGTCCTTCTGTCCTGCGCTCTGTCCTGCACTCTCTCCTTCTGTCCTGCGCTGTCCTGCACTCTGTCCTGCTCTCTGTCCTGCGCTCTGTCCTTCTGTCCTGCGCTGTCCTTCTATCCTGCTCTCTGTCCTTCTGTCCTGCGCTGTCCTTCTATCCTGCTCTGTCCTTCTGTCCTGCGCTCTGTCCTTCTGTCATGCGCTCTGTCCTGTGCTAAGTCCTTCTGTCCTGCGCTCTGTCCTTCTGTCCTGCACTCTGTCCTTCTGTCCTGCGCTCTGTCCTGCGCTCTGTCCTTCTGTCCTGCACTCCGTCCTTCTGTCCTGCGCTCTGTCCTTCTGTCCTGCGCTCTGTGCTTCTGTCCACCCGTTAAGTGCAGCGGCTTGATCCGGGATGCCACGATGGAGCCACCCGGTCCTACTATGTTCCTGCGAGCGGACATCAGCCAGGTGCAGGCTGGGTAGTGGAGTAGTCTTAGGTCCTAGCTGGTTAGCTTAGCTTCCCTCTCGGCTCTCCTCCCTCTCCTCCTGGGGGTCACTCTGCCCTCGGTGGTGTTTGGTCTGGCTGGGTGGACGGAAGATGCCGCGGGCGGCGATCGTCTCACGGTCCGCTGCACTTCATCTAAACACCACGCTTCCTTCTCGGATGTTGATGAGTGTAACTCTGTCATACAGCATACAGGCTCCAGTACAGAAGGCAAAATGCAACGAAAAGACAACAGTTAAAACAAAAATGTAGTGAAGTTCACGAGCTACCGGCAACGCATGTAGAAGCAGCGGCCGAGCTCTTGTGAACTCCACAGAATATCTGCATATGGATGATGTGGGCGCATGTACAAATACAAATAGTGGTCCCAGGTTTAACCTGTGTACAATCCTAATAAGGATGTATTTTCAATAGATCTGAAACTACTGATGGAAACATAAGCTCCCTTACATCATCAGAGGCAGCTGTGAAGTCAAGCTGAACTAAAATACATAATGAGTCACTGCTGATCATTACTTTAATAAAGGAATGTTTCTGAGATCACAAACCTGATGCGAACACATAACTGTAGATGGAAACTAATGGTCCAATTGTTTAAATACAACTTTTTTCTTGCAAATTGAAAAATAAAGTTTAGATTAATCTGTACTAATTATTCATTAAAAGCAGATCTAGGCTTTATCTTCAGTAACTGAGATTTGTTTTCAAACTCATTTTCTTTTCTGTATATATAAATGAAAAAAGATTTAGATGACTCGGTTACATAGTATCCAATCAAGTGTTATTTGGCTAGCTAACAACACCCATTTTTAAAACCACACTTTACCACTAGTGGCTAGTGAGCAAAGAGATATATAGGTGTGTGTTTCTATTTGAGCTAAAAACAGACTCTTACCAAATTCTGTACACTGATTTTCTTGATACATAGTTTGTTCAGTCTCTTTATTGTCCAATTAAAGTGTTAGGGGAAAACACACTTCTAAGCAGAAACATTGGCATCATGGCTGGGCTCCATTCAATCCCACCAAATTGTAGATTTTTTATTAAGACTCACTGTAAAACATAACACCACAGAGGAGTGTTGAATCCAACGGATTATATAATGCGTCAACAGAATATGGAATATCAGTAAATCAGCTGTCGTATTGTGGTGACCTTCTCATACAGTCTTAAGAATCTAAATTGTGACGAACGTCCACTTCCTACACTGAGTAGAACAGAAGTGAAGGCAGAGCAAAGTCTGTTTGGACACACTGTATGGATCGATTAGCCCATGTTGTGGCGGTTTCCATAACCTCTGCGGTGAGTTTCTTTCCAGTCATCCCAGTTTCTGGCTTTCAGCAGTGACTCTTCATCATCATTTTCAGCCTTTTTCTCTTTATCTTCTTCTTCCCTCTCCTTGGCATCAGTGTCCTCCTCCCCATCGACCCTACTGGGTATCCCCTGGTCAGGCAGAGCTCCCTTTTTCCTGTGCTGATCATACCAGTCATCTACCGTCATGGTGGCGAGGCTGGGGTAACCAGCACCGAACACTTTTGCCTGTGAATGAAAACACATTCTATCACACACTGTTGCACAGCATGTTAAGGAAACTACAACAAATACTACTGATTGGTACCGTTTTAATGAACTCCTACCCACAGAGGTCCTGCTGTAGTGCTCTCTGCCCTCACCTGTTCACCACCTTGCCTGCTTCACCTTTCATTGGTGTTCAACTGTGATGCTGAGGAGTTCCTATCACTTGTTTTACTCTACACTATCAGTTCTGCCATTCTTTTAATGTGCACCAAGTGACAAGTTAGTTGCTCTTTGAGCAAAATTAACATTGCTGATTGTCAGTGACTCTTCTTTTACGTCAATAGCAACAGAGATGTCAAGCTTTCTAAAAGGCGTGTCAGCCTGAATCTGTGTGTTGCCTCTGAACTACCCATCGGCTGCTTTGCTCTTGGTTTAGAACCTGAATGATCTTTGGGACACTATTTGGACTGTAGACAATGTTGCTACTATCTATGTTGGACAGGTAGCTAATAACTCATTTGAACTAGTTAATCTAGTCAAGCAATGTTGGCTAGATTAATATAAATTAGGTTTACATTTAAATCTAAACATAAGTTTAAGTCAAAACAGTGCCTTCACAGTGGAGTAGTGTACACTCATTTAATTGCTGGGAGATTCTAATATACAGTGCAGATCTGTTCTTGCCTTAGTTTGACTATTTAATACTGAGTGGTGAAAACATTTACTTGTCAGTGCTCTATGGTGGCCAACTATGTAGAGGTGTAACAGGGATCTCTGCCCATCTTCCAGCAGCATGCAGCTGATTCAGGTGCCTCTCTGCTTGAGGACACTAATGTAACGGTTACACCGTTTCCAAATGACTTTAAACCAAGTTTGGCATTTCTGTAAAGCAAATTCTTGTTGCATATCGGCCGGCATGCACACTGATTCATATGAACATCAAGCCTATATCAGTTAACACATATGGCACTGGCCAATTTATGGGGTCTAACTCAGCATTATGCTACTTCTGCCATTGCAGCTCTTCTTGTTAGTTTGGTCAATGAGTCAGTCTCACCTGTACAGCGTCCTTGGTGAGAATGAAAGGTTTCATGGGAGGCCTGGCTGGGTGAGCTGGCTGCTTGGCAGCACCCTGCTTCAGACCATCCATCTTCTTCAGTATCTCCGCCTCCTGGTCAATGCTCTCTATTTCCTCCAGGCACACAGTGACCCATCTCTGAACATTCAGAAGGTAAAAATCTCTGCTGACTTCATCGTCGGCCTTTCCACTGTCCACAGCTCTCCGTACATCTGTCAGTCTGGCTTCCAGCTCCTTCCTCTGACGGTACCGCTGGATCTTAGCTTGTCTCTGTGCTGCCATAGAAACCAGGTCTGACTGGCAGGGGACAGACTGGAACAAGAAACAAACTTCACAATTTCACCAGATTCATTTTGAAACTATACTCCTATGCCTCATTTCCACTGCATGGTTCTGCTCGGCTCGATCACATTTGGCTGCCATTTAAAAATAAACCTGGGTCAAGTGAATTAAAAGTCGCTATTGATTGTTGCTTGGCCAATTACAAATTACGAGTTTCTGCAGGACGTCCTGTACACTTCCAGCAGTCATTCTGTCACTCAAACCATTGTCCTGCCAGGAAATCATTACTTTCTGTTCTGCTCTTCTCATAATCAGCTAGTGTTTGTATGTAAAGCTTATGTTGATGAGTTGAACATTTCCTGCATGTCCTTCACAATAAAATAGTTTTAATATGAAGGCAGTGACAGGCCATTAAGGTGAGTAACAGCAAAGTTAGCTCGTATAATAACAACAACACAACACAACACACAAACACACACACACACACACACACACACACACACACACACACACACACACACACACACCTTTACCTTGGCTGTAGAGTGTCCATTTTCTGATGCTTCGACAACACTTGTGTTTTCATTCGTCAACTTTGGTAGTTCAAACTGTGAAAGATTATACTCTTTGCTTCTCTTCAAGAAGTCCATAAAGTAAGCCCGGGATGTTTGGACTATCTCTAGTCGTTTGTCTCTGCCTGTCTGCTTCATGGTCAGAGCTCCTAGCAGAGCGGGCAGCAGCAGGTATCTCAGGTCTGCCGTGGCGATCTCCTCGAGCTCTTCATTGCGGCTGAACAGGTCGAGCTGAGCCACCATTCCAGACGCTTCTTCCAACATACTGATACCGCGTTTAACTCGGACCTGGATACTATTAGAGCCAAGTGGTTCGTTTGTACTGTCTACCTCATCAAAAATCTTCCACCCACGGTCTAATAGGTCACATAATTTAGAAGGTTCTGCGGCTGAAGCATCGTTGGTGTTTTCACATTCCGCCATCTTGTCATTTTTTCCGGGTTACGTCTTCTTCGTCTGTTTATTGTGACGCAGTGCTTTAAGGAATATTACTGCCCACCACCGGTCAAACATTCAAACAACCTTTTTATTTTATCAATTAACATGTTTAATATACGGTAGGCTATGTAAATGCTAAAATTGACCACAATTATGCGAGATTTCGGCACAATATAAGTGTTGAGCATCTTTCTTGAATGGAAACTAGTGAAAAGTGTTTTGGCTCATTGTGATTGCAGTGCCATTGTTGCATTCAACCACCTTTCTTTTATCAAACTCTTCTAAGCAGTGCTTATAACACTTTTTTTCATATTGTATTAGTATACTATTGTATAGGCGCATAATTGGTGCGGGGTCGGGGGTCACAACGAGATACATCCCATTTTCCTTTGCAAACCAAATGTGTGTCGTTTTAAGATTCTCCAAATAAAAGGTGAAGACATTTGTTAACCAGTAGCCCGTCACAGGTGGTGATGCACTGGTCAAGCAGCATTTCATCAGGATATTCATAACACACCTACAGGAATGTCACACATACACTCACCATACAGCAGGCATTTGGCTATCACCTCAGTGCTAGTAGTCAGACTAAAACACTACATTGAGAGGACGCATCAGATTCATGGAACACAGTCATGTTGAAATATTTATAGCAAATATATTTTATGCCATTGATAATAAATGACATATTATGTCTAGCCAAAAGCCACGCATCCCTTGTGCATCTTGGACAACAAATGAAAGGAAAAGATGAACACAGAGGAAGTTAAGGCACTTTAATATTAGAAGTCATCACCTCAGATCAAATATTCTCTCCTGGTACAACCTCATAAAGCAACCACAAACATTTAAATCACTTAGTTTTACACAACAGAAACAAATGTATACTTCTGATTAAGTATCTGAATGAGTTTGTCTCCATCACAATTCAAAATCTCAAATTTCTTTGGGGTGAAGGCCATTCTTGCTTCTTAATAAGGGACACAAATCATATTTTAACAGCAGGAAGAGTGAAGAGTTCACTTGCCATCTGCTACTACTCCTTTTTAACAAAACAATTCACTGCAGAACTTTAACAGTTGACAATTCATTGTGATTCACATGCATTTATTTTCCAAGTGACTTGATAATTCCGAACATGACTTAAATATAGTAGAGGTGATTTTTTTCCCCACATGTGTATCCACCTCGTGGTGGCCATTCATCTGAATCCTGTAACTTGTTACACCCTACACTGAGTGGACTAGTGATGAATAATTTAACTGGTTCCAGTTCAGACTGCCTTGAGATTTATACAAATCACTTGACGATCAATCACAATCCTCATCTTTCATTGTTCAGTCCATAAGACATGTCACACACCCCAGTGGCTCAGCAGTGTAAGGCACAGGACTTATACAGCAGCAGAGGGGGCAAAGCTGCAGGTTCTGCAAGGATGTTACCCAGTGAAAATCTGCCATGTTTATATTTGAGGCTCATTTATTCAGAGCACAGCAGCACAGCTCAGCTGATCATGAACCATGCTACATTTGGCTTTCCATATGGTTGTATAAATCACAGGCAAGCATATATTTAAACATATATGGAGAATAAAGTTTCCTGTAATGACATTTTTACTTGACTTAAAATGGATCTATGCAATTAACAATTGCGTTTACTTATAGGGGAACTATTTACATGTGTTGATTCTTTCTAAAACAAACTTGAATGAATGAGGCTACTGAGTATGTTTACTATCATGTGGAATTGTCACAATTTCCTCAACATTTAGTACCACAATGTTCTTTCCAGAAAACCTGTGTAGGATGTTACCAAAATGACTTACTTCCAGAAACCCTGGATGCCTGAAATAACGGCTCCAATGGCCGGTTAAAAAAACTAAAAGATACAGACTGAGATTTGTCTCCAGTAGGACAGAAGAAACTTCCCAAATTCTAATCTAGAAAACAGCTTTTGGCACGAGACAGTTTAGAATGCATAGTGGTGATGGCTCTGTGGTTGGCAAATTAATTGCTTTCTGAGTCTTTGTAAAGTCACAGTGTGTATGTATGCGTGTTGACACACACTCGCACACACTTTTGGCTCAACAGATTAGAAGACAAGTCATGGCTTAGCAAACAGAAATGTGGCGTGGCCATGGAGAGCACCATGCTTGTTGACAGCACTTTGGGGAACTTCCTGTTCATACTTGCTGTGAAGTTGGAGGACAATGGTCAGCTCTAAGTCATCAGGAAGCTGCCGCACAGACAAAAGGAAGTTTAGGAAACAGAGGACAAGGCATTACCTCGGCCAATGGAAGCACGACACAAGATTAACAGTTCAAAATGTGTCTCCGTCTCTACCTGTATGGGTATCCATGGTACTTTGCCCTGAATATGGACAACAGCCAGCTGAAGAACAGCATCACCAGACCAATACCTGCTACACACATAACTGACACACACACACAGTCAGTTTTGCTATATAGTACGATTATGTGGTTGTTCATTCTTATTCAGCAATGTCATCATCAGCTACTTTTCATTTCAACATCAGTGATATATGGTCAGAAGTCGCTACACAACTCAAACATTCACAGCTTTAATTCCCAATAAGTGAAATGTTCCATCATTAATGGCTAGATTTATCAAAATGAGCCACATCAATTATATGTGTACATTATTACACTTCATTTAGGCTATTTGATGCATTCACTGGCTGAAATATTCAAAATCAAGACATACAAATCAAATGGAACATTTCTACCAAATCTAGTATCTTTGGAACCTTTGGAGTCGTAGTTATGTGGTTGAACAATGCCACACGAGTTTATACTGATTATTGGAGGATTGACAAGGTCGTGCCCTGAACATCCACACTGAGGTCTACAGTTGGGATGGATGGTTATACTGATTGACAGGTCATTTGAAAGTACTGTAGACCTGTTAAGTAAAGCTATTCATTCGTCTGTTTTAGGTTATCACAGGGGATGTTTTTCTCTGTTCCCACATAAGAAAGGAAGAGAAGCCTTTAGTCTGTACAGCTCCCTAACAACAGGGCTTATTGTGTAGTTAAAGGACAGGTTCACATTTTGAAGTACCAACAATACCGTCGTCCCAGACTACACACAACACACTAGCCGGAGAGAGATCCTCACAACACAATTACAATGTATGTCAAAGCTTATATCAGGCTTCTTCAACCTGACTCCACACTAATGTTTACCCCGACACACTTTCCTTTCTGAGCTGTGCTCAGATAGTTGACCCGTGTGTGTGTGTGTGTGTGTGTGTGTGTGTGTGTGTGTGTGTGTGTGTGTGTGTGTGTGTGTGTGTGTGTGTGTGTGTGTGTCTGCGTGTGTCTGCGTGTGACGTAAAACCACCACACGGCACAAGTAAGTAAATTTGACAGGCAAAAAAAACGGATATGCGAGACACATACTCTTTCTCTTTCCAATGTCTATGTCAGAGGTAGCGGCCTCATGCAGCAGCACCATTCCCATGGTTACAGCAGCATCTGACAGTAAGGTCAAGGTTTAGACATCAAATAACAAAGAGGAGTGAGATGCCACAGGATCAAAGCTGTCGTTCTGTATCTGATTAGTAACGATTAGTTTTGTGTCTGTGCACTCAGAAGAGTTATTACAGATAGGAATGGTTGGTTAGGTGCTAAGTATTCGGTGTGTGCCGACTCTCAAAGTGTGAGTATGCATACAGCTGAAGGATACTGAAGAGGAGGACGATGTGCGTCTCAGCCACAAACTGGGCCTGACTGCTGCCGTGGATGTAACTCTGAAACGACACAGACAGTTAAATACTATTCTGATGGTTAGTTCACATATTAGATTGTGAATGAGGATGTGTTGTAAAGAGTGAGGTTCTGTCTTACAACTTGCCCGGTGCTGGGGTTCTTGTGTGCGTAAGGAGGTCCTCTGATGTGGTTCCACATCTGGCCTGAAGTCATGATCAGGACAAAGCACTGAAATACACAGAAGAACACGGCTTTAAACAATCCATCTTTCTGACAGCAATACAGTTCAAATTACGGGAATAAATGTTTAGGAAAGAGTGCTGACATTTTATATACAATGTAATATAGCAATGTCTCCTCTATTCAAATCCAATCATATGTAGAATGTTCAGCAGCGCAGAGCTGTCCAATTTTATCTTTGTCCTAAAACAATTAAAACATACCTTCTATTTTAAAGCTCAGTGACAGTTCTTACAGTCATGGTGGTGACGCTCATGTATACCTGGAGTTTCTAGTTACCTTGTGCCAAGTTTGACAATTTGATTCATATTTAGACATGAATAAAAATAACCAACATGTGATAATGTTGTGAATAATATACAGTACTGTGTAATGTGAGAATATAAAAGGAACTGGAAAGAACAGTTGGCACAACATGAAGTCTAATAAATCGCTTTTTGTACATGATGAAAAGATGGATGGGAGAAGCAAGATGATCCAACAAGCTGGGACACATTCAGCTGGGAGGCTTGATGGAGTATAACCACCATGTTTTCATCTACGTGTGGTGGTGGTTACCAGTGCAGAGAAGGCCCAGACATTCTTGTTAAAGAGAAACTCCAAATTGTGTCTTCGCAGATATGCCAGTCCTCCAATCACAGCCAAGAGGAAGCCCAGCAGGAGCGGCCCGGCGTAGTTGGGCGGACGAATGACACGGATCTGAAAAACAAACACGACTATAGTCACCAGAGGCTCCATCATCCTATTGTTGTGAGTGCAATTGTTTAATTCAGAGTGGAAGTGTGTTGGTATATTTCAACATAAACACAACGATGAATCACATAATAATATATTTTGCTATTACCTGCACATCAGTCCTGTCTGCCACCCACCTGGCCAGCTGCTCAGCTGCAAAGCCTCTGACCTGCAGCTCATAGGTGTCAGACTTGCGAGGTTTCCCTTTGGATGGGAAGTGGAGAAAGGTCGGCGCAGAATTCATACTAAGCTGCAACACAAACGCACAAATACGGTCAAAACATTCAATATGTGTAGCAGTGAGGTTCCATAAGAAGAAGAGGCATTACTTTAGTAATCTCTAGGGGGAGTAGTTGGGGTTAGGTGCCTTGCTTAAGGGCACCTCGGCAGTGACATGATTTGTAGTAAATAGGCCAAAACATACAAAATCACTTGTATGGGTCTTATACACAACTTAAAAGATAAAACTTCTATGGACCAAGTCTCTGTGACATCCCCCGTATGTTCCTGAAGAGCCTGTCTAACTCCTGGTTCATCCAAACGTGAGCATCGTTTGTGGAGTTGAGACTGGCCCGAGTCACACAGCAGAGCAGACAGCTAGCGGTCTGAGACGCCTCCACCTATCACTCAAAGCCGCCACTCCCCTAATAATGCGTAACTTAAAGCACATTAAAACGGATGAGTAGTATAAAAATTCCCCCCACGTACAGTTATGAAAAGGGAAGTTAGCTATATAAACAAAACAATTTATACCAGGCTGGAAACATGTTTATGTTCTGCTGTAAAGTTGGGCATCTTAACATGGGGGTCTATGGAGATTGCTCCCTTTTAGAGCCTCAAGTGGCCATTTGGCACTTAGGCATAGGCTTCACTGCTCACCTGAAGGAGGTTACCACTTGGTCTTAAACCATGTGCCATGTCTGTAGTTTTTCAGTCCAAATAAACACGTCAGTAGCTCAATTAGCTCCTCTTCTAATGCTGACAGTATGCTGATCAGCAAAATTACAGTCTCTCAGCTCTCACTGACACACTTTTTCAGTGATATTAAATGGATGGTAGACTGTAAGATATCCAGTCTTGGATAACAAGAAGTTGTCTCACCATCTGAAAGACGTCGGATCCTTCATCAAAGTCAACACACGCAAAGAAGACTTTGTTTGTAAAGGCAGAGGAATAACGCCAAGAGTTAGCCAGCACCTGGAACTCCTCATCAGCTTGTCTGAAATGAAAAGATGCATTTCAATTCACAGATAACAATCAAAATAACATCAGTGCCTCTTCCCATTGCTCCTACGTCTTACCTGCAGACCCCACATTGTCTCTGTGGCTGCAGTGCCGTAAACATGATGACCACCGAATAGTTTCTGGGAGGAGCCTTAACAAAGCGACGGAACTTATCTCCATTCATCCTGATCACTGAACGCTTGGAAGACCACTCCATCATCTGAGTCACCTTCTCTGACAGCAGAGTCTACACAGGACACAGACACAATGACACCTGCTAGTGTTAGACAAAACAACAGGAGCACTGAAGAGCAAAGCTAAGAGCCATCCTGATACTACTTAATGCCTGCACAATACATCCAAGACAGAAACAATACAAACTGAGATATGAGATAAAGAAATGTTATGTAAAATATAAACTATTACATTTAATTCAATTTGAAACAGCTAATTCATCCTTCAGGTAGCATTTGGAGGCAAGCTGGTTTGCAAATATGAATATGTATGAAACATAAAATCACAACAATCCACAGCTGATCAAGATGTTCTATCTATCTATATATCTATATATGATTTAGATAAATAAATAAAAAGAGATTCTATCAGTGTAAATGCATTTATTAATCTTGGCTACACATCTAGAACATGCGTCTCCCATTTGTGTCCCGGTCTAAGAGCCAGTTAATTGTCACACTGCATATGACAATTAAGAACTCTTGATGTCTTTACCTCAGATGTTCATTAAAACGTCTATTTGTTTTACATTCAGGACGTTGAAAATCTATTCCTGATGGCATTAGCTTAAAAAAAAGTTATTAAAGGACACGAGTAGAGTCAGTGATAATCATGTCTGGCAACTTGTGTATAAAATAATGTCAGGCCTGATTATCTTTTCAACAAAACATCCTTATTAACGAGTACCAATGAGAGAGAAGTGTTCCAGCTGTTGTAAATGTGTTTGTTATAGTAAAATAAACGTTTGGTAGACTAGTTAGTATGTCTGAATCATGTGATGATCCTCACGATTTGTTAAGTAAGAATAATTTCTGTAAGACAGACTGGCCTGACAACATTTCACTCCCTGACAGCTTTCCACAACCATTCACCTCTAAAACAAAGCCTCATAATGTAATGTGCGTGTTGGAATGGCAGTATAATTTAGAGGCTATTCCTATAGTTATATTCCACAGTGGATAACTATATTTTATCAATCTGACTTTTAGTTACTCAACTTAAGCAATAAATACAGCGATGGTTTGATTTCAAAATTGTTGCATAGTTTATTGAGAAAAATAAAAAGGTTAGCAGAGTGAAATTTCATGAAAGCAAGTGTTTACTAAAGCTCGTACTACCTGTAGCAGCGCTTTGCTGTGTTTAGATGGCTAACGCTGACGGAATGTGTCCTGAAAACAAGTGGAAGTAGGTCCACTTCCTGGATGCATGACTTGTGCGTTAATTATAGCCAACACCATGTTTACAACCACTAACGTTACTATAGATCAGTGTCTATGAATGAAGAGTAAATCAATGCAATGTGCTACATAGTTATTAGTTATTTACTTAGTGCCATTCAAAACTACACGTTAACGTTAGCTCATTGCTGGTTGCTGTTAGCTTAGCTTCTAAGATTGGCACGGACGATAGATAACTTTTGAAACGTCGCACAAAAATCACCAAAGTGTATGAACTTTCTTCGCTTTATGTTATTGAATGCATGTTACCTCTTTTTTCTTCTGTGCGTCAGCAGGGTCATGGTAGAAAATAGTGAGGAGGAACAAAGATATGAAAAGTTTTCTAAACATTCTGCTACACAGCTCGCTCTGCTGCCGTCCACACTATCCTGTCAGCTGCCTATTGGTCAGCAGCAGCTTCTTCTTCTTCTTTGGATTCGGCAGACTAGACGCTGCAATGGCGTATCTCTGCCCTCTAACGTCACTGTTTGTTAAATGATTATTTCTTTAAACCCAGGGTGTCACTGAGGGCCACATACAGAAAAATATACGGAGGGCTGGGCCACTCATACTTTTAAGGTATATTCCCTAAAAAGGCAAATGATGTTGTCGGTCATTTTGAGTAAACAGAAAATGTTTGCTCACATATATGAGCCGAACAGACTCATCATTATTTGTGCGTGACATCTCATCAGAGGAAACTTTTCCAAGCTCCGGTAGAACTCGGGGAGGGAGAGAAGCTGATGTTGATTCTTCAGGGAATTATCGTATATAATTATTATTATTATATAAGTTTATATAGTTGCAGACTCTCTTAAACTTCTTCTGCATTAATCAGCTCGATTTCTTTCTCAACGATAGAAAACTCTTGGAAGTGCTGACTGAATTCTGTGATGAGAGACGTGATCACATATTTCCCCTTGTTATCAGAAAGGTTGGCCTTTGGAAAAGTACATTTGATTTCGGACAGCGTGGAAAAGTGCGCAACATTGAAGTTGCTAGTAGTGTCTCAAAGAGACGGAGCTTCACACAGAATGCTTTCATGTGCGCAGTAGGCTCTTGTTCAGTGTTGAGATGACCAGTAAGATCAACTAAACAGGTCCGCCCAACATGGAGGGTCTCTCAGCTCATGAAGAGGTCGGTTCTTCTCTTTCAAAAACAGGTCGGTTTCTGATCTCAGGGAATGAAACCGCTGCAGCACGGAGCCGCGACTCAGCCAGCGCACATCAGAACGGTGGAGTGCGTCCCCGTATTCAGCATCGACATCAGACAGGAAAGCTTGAAATTCTCTGTGGTAAAGTCTTTGTGCTCGAATTATGTTGTTCCCTTTAGACTCGTAAGACCAAGCAGCTCTTCCGTAACGCAAAAGTTATCGTCAACTCCTCTTAAAAACAATGAACAGCTGGTGTCTGTCACATCTGTGCTCTCATCACATGCAATCAGTAAAAATCTAAAGCACAAGCTTTATCTGACACTTGATGTTTTAAGTTAGCTGACAAGTCAAAACTGTGTTTCTGTGTTAGAACTAAGATGTACAAAACATTCAAGCACAAGTTTCTATCTGGGCCATATTCCATTATACTTTTGGAATTTGCTGCAGGCCCATTTTTAATTGGCCTGCAGCAAGTTGCGGCCGCAGTTGGCCGCAGTTGGCCCGCGGCCGTAGTTTGGACACCCCTGCTTTAAACGGTCCAACACTGTGCAGATATTCCATTTATTTCTAAATTTTAGTGCAGTTATCCAGATTAATTCATTTGTGCAGAGTAAAAACAGTTACTCCAGTTGCTCCAGGTCTCTGAACAGCTTCCTCCTTTGAGGAGAGTAATTCTTGCACTGGATGAGACATGTCTTACTGTCTCAATTAGTATTTAGTCTCCACACTCACGATTGCCATCGGGGTGTTCTGTCTATATACGTCCATGGGTGTTTCCCAATCAAAGCCAACCTACTCATAAGCCCACAATGCCCAAGCCTCAACCTAATGACAAGTTTATCAAAGCTTCAAAGGCTTCATTGTCATATGACAATCTGCTGTGCATAGTTAAAATAAAAAAATAATATGTCAGAATTGGTTAGCTACTTTCCCACTATCTGGATCCTTTGACCCATATGTATACATTTGTAGATATGACCTCCATTTTTGTTGCAAATGGATCTTAACTTTCTTGACAACCAATTTCTTTCTCTTGTTGTTATTCAGTAGGAAAATGTCAACTTCAGTTTTTGGCTACCCCTACCTACCAACTCTTCCCCACAATGCCCAATCCTACTGCAATGAGTCCTGATGCCTACAAATCCAAAATCAATGTCCTTAAGTCAATCAGAAAATAAGGCCAAAACAAGTTAAAAAAGAAACAGCATAGCAACATACAATTCAAACTTTCCCTCCTCAGCAAGGTGACAGCCCTGTTTGACAGCTCTGACAACACAGTGGCTCCTCCTCAATATAATATGATGTTCCTATTGGTCACATCTCAGCCAATCATAGTTAACTGTGATTCGATTTTTCTTCTTCTTTTCTTCTTGTTTTACAGCAGTTGGCATCCAGCTAATTGGTGCCTTACCGCCACCTTCTGCTCTGGAGTGAGAATCAATATAAATCCTTTAAACATTTTTAAAAAATGATCTGTGCTCTCACCCATGCTCAGTTATCCTTTTAATGTGAATTCATGCACCCTTGATTCCCTAAGATCATTCCTCATCATGTCTCTATATCCCGTACCCCTACAACTACTACTTGTTCCTGACATTCCTCACACAAGCCCTCCGGTGTTTCCCTATCATTTCCTATTATTGTTTTGTTTAATTCACAGTGCCCCAACCTTAACCTTGTCAACACAGTTTCCTCTCTCCTGTGCCCACTACCTACCCTCGTAGCTTATATAGATATAGATACAGATACCCCCCTTTCCCCTCTCTGTCCCACCTTTCTTTCCATATTTGGTTGTTTTTTCTCAGATTAAACATTTGACTCTGCTCTACTGATATGTAGATTAGTTACATAGAATTTGCTTTTCAATATTTCAAATAACAAATCTAATCAAATGTATCTATATATCACAAAATCACAAATTAAACATTAGTCTCAGTGGGCTTTACAGACTGCACAGCATACAACATCATTTGTTCTCAGACCCTCTCACCGCACAAGGAAAAACTCCCCAAAAGAAATCACAATAGATGTTGTTGAGAATAAACAACTACTAAAAATACAACATAGACAATGTGACAGAAATTATGATCTGATCGTATATGAAAAAGATGGATCCCGGATGATGTCAAAAAAGCTTCCCGGTGGCTCGATTCATGATTCAGACATAACTTTTAACAGTAACAACCTGCCAGATGTGAGACACAGAAACTCCGGGGATGATGCACTGGATGCTGAGTTAGTAACATACAGTTAAGGGACATGAATGCATACAGATAGAGAGGGAGAGGAGAAGAGAGAGATGGGAAAGGAGGAGGAGAGAGGTGTAAGTCCCCCGGCAGTCTAAGCCTATAGCAGCATATCTAGGGGCTTGGTTCAAGGCAAGCCTGAGCCAGCCCTAACTATAAGCTTTATCAATAAGGAAAGTCTTTAACCTGCTCTTAAATGTGGAGAGTGTGTCTGCCTCCCGAACACAAACTGGAAGCTGGTTCCACTGGAGAGGAGCTTGATAGCTGAAGGCTCTGGCTCCCATTGTACTCTTAGAGACTCTAGGAACCACAAATAACTCTGCAGTCTGGGAGCACAATGCTCTAGTTGGTTTATAAGGTACTATGAGATCTTTAAGATATGCTGGAGCCTGACCGTTAATTGCTTTGTAGGTCAGGAGAAGGATTTTGAATCCTATTCTGTATTTTATCGGGAGCCAGTGCAGAGCAGCTAATACAGGAGTAATATGATCCCGTTTCCTTGTTCTTGTCAATACACGTGACGCTGCATTTTGGATCAACTGAAGAGTCTTAAGGGACTTTTTGGGACAACCTGATAACAATGAGTTATGGACTAATTTTTCTGCATCATTTTGAGACAGGATGTGTCTTATTTTGGCAATGTTGCGTAGATGAAATTGTTTTATGTGGAGGTTGAAGGACATATCCTGATCAAAGATGACGCCGAGATTCCTTACAGTAGTACTGTATGCTTGAAGTTTAGCTAATTGATTGGTTTCATCTGGTTTAATTGATAGATATAATTGGGTATCATCCGCATAACAATGAAAGTGAAATAGAGTGGTTCCTTATAATATTGCCCAAAGGAAGCATACAGTGCATCCGGAAAGTATTCCTACCCCTTCACTTTTTCCACCAGGAGGTCAAAGGAAGCCTGTGGAGCTCAGAGACAGGATTGTGTCGAGGCACAGAGCTGGGGAAAGCTACAAAACAATTTCTGCTGCATCAAAGGTTCCCAAGAACACCGTGGCCTCCATCATTCTGACATGGAAGAAGTTTGTAACAACTAAGACTCTTTCTAGAACTGGCTTCCTGTCCAAACTGAGCAATCGGGGAGAAGGGCCTTGGTAAGAGAGGTAACCAAGAACCCGATGGTCACTCTGACCGAGCTCCAGAGATCCTCTGTGGAGATGGGAGAACCTTCCAGAAGGACAACCATCACTACAGCGCTCCATGGATCTGGGCTGTATGGCAGAGTGGCCAGATGGAATCCACTGCTCAGTGTAGAACACATGAAAGCCGCTTGGAAGACTCAGGCTCTGAGAAATAAGATTCTCTGGTCTGATCAAACTAAGATTGAACTGTTTGGCCTCAATTCTAAACGTCACATCTGAAGGAAACCATGCACTGCTCATCACCTGTGCAATACCATCCCAAAGGTGAAGCATGGTGGTGGCAGCATCATGCTGTGTTTTTCTTTTTCAGTGGCAGGGACTGGGAGACTAGTCAGGGTCAATGGAAAGCTGAATGGAGCAAAGTACAGGGAGATCCAACTATTTTTTTATAAGAAATCGTTCAATGTTACGTCTGTAGTAGAAACACGCGCTAACTAGCATGTAATGGTGAAACGAGTCGACCGGAGCCAAGCTAATGCAGGTATGACGTGCCAGGCTGGTCGTAGTATCCTCCAATTTAAATGTTCGAATTTAGCAATATAAATGATTTTTTAGCAAATGTCCATATTCATAAGCATGCTTATGTTAACATATTTTTAATGAGCTTAAGTTTATTTATTTCTATACTAGCCCACCATGTATCTACCCGTCAAAGAGTACATTCACCATTGTAGTGCTGATAGACCGCCAAAACTGGCAACTCCGCAGTGAGTCAGTGTTCCGGCTGAGCAAGTTTAAATATCTTGTTTCCAGTCTATATTTACATCTTTTATCAATTATCTTTATTATTATTTGTAGGCTAATTGAGTAGACACTGTGTTTTAATGTGTTATATGTAATAGCCCTGCTTTTTTTTTTAGTGTTTTTATGAAATATCTGTATTGACTGCATAATCATATCTATCATCTCTTTATTTAGCCCACTGCTATGTGAGCCACCAATTAAAGCTTGGCGAGCCGCAGGAGGCTCGCTAGCCGCGCAATGAGTACCACCGGCATAGACGAAGAAATTGTTGAAGTTAGTTAAGGTCGATGGGAGAAAAGCAGTCTAAATATATATCAAGTGTGCTTTTTCAGGTGCTTTTTTAAAGATTCCGGTGGTTGAACATAAATCGGTATCGGTTGAGGGCAGGAGGTGATTAATTTAGTCTCTAATAATTATAATTTTATCATTAAAGAAGCTCATGGAGTCGTCACTGCTGAGCGTTAAGAAGAATAGAAGGCTCAATAGAGCTGGGGCTCTGTCAGCCTGGCTACAGTGCAGAAAAGAAACCTGGGGTTGTTCTTATTTTCTACTATTAATTATGAGTAATAAGCTGTTCTGGTATATTTAATTTCTTAAAAGCCCTCTTTGCCAAACTCGTCCGCCCTCTCATTCCCCCTCACCCCTGCACACGCTGGAACCCACAGAAATGTTACCTGACCTCCCTGAATTTGCTATTCCTTACAACAGACCAAAGGTTTTCATCTTGACGGCTATCTGAATGGAAATACCTTTAAATTATTCGTGCTGATTATGAGTCTGAGCATATCAATCAGCTAGCTTTAAAAATATTTTTTTAAATGTTTCTTTGCACCATCCATTTAAATCTGTGTAAAATCACAACACTCTTTCATTACATGATAGTCGAATGCACTTATCAAACTACACAAGCATCTATGGAGCCACCACCATATAATCTACTGACGGGCTTATCCAAAGATCAAACACTCCAATGTCATTCCCTCCAAAGTTATCCCTCTGATACCTCCCATTCTCCCAGCCCTCCTGCAACACCCCTTTTGTGGGGTGAGAATCATTGTGTCCCTGCAAATTGTCCCAGTAATTTGCCATCACTTGCATCCTTCTTAAATCCAACAACATTTCTCTCATTTCTACCTGATGGGCAGATAATGGAGGACCCCTGGTTAAGGAACCACTGGGCTACAGGTACAGTTTTGCTGGGTCTCTGCTCACATGGGTGTTAAAGGAAATTAACAAGCAGATGATTTATTAGAGAAGGTCCCAAAAGCACATCATAATGAAGTGATTGAAGTAGCTTCAGGGAGGGGCGATTTAACACTCCGATACAGTAGGAGGCGGCATGCACCTTTTATGTTGGTTTGCGATCCGCCAATTAGCACACAGAAGAAGAACAAGAAGAACAAGAAGTGATAGAGCGCAACTCTTTAGCATCTGCTGTACTCACAGGATGCCTGAAGACCAACATCATAGCGACTTTGATTGAAAAATGCTGGTAGGTTAGAATCATTGCCCTGACCGATGCCTTGTTAAAGGCGAAACAGTTTTAGCCAGTGTGCTTATTGTATTGTTTACTTTTGTGGTTTTGTCTTTGTGTACAATGTTAGCTACGGCTATGCTAACTAGTAAGCTAGCTTTGACAAAGACCAGGTTGAACTTTATAGCATGACAACGTTGAATGAGTGTGACAGGTGTGGGGTAATGGAGCTTCTTCAGTTTTAATGTTAGTTCTCACTTTGTAAGTAAACGTTTAACGGTCACTTACACGTAAACAGAAGTGCTGTCGTTTGTCAGTTAGCTAACACATATCTATACTGCTGTTTAGTGTTTTTGCTCAAAGCTTCATGGCAGAAGTGACATTCATTTACTACATACCTTGTCATTAGTGAGTTGTTAAATTTTACATTTCACCTATTGCCCTAAAACGAAGTAACGTGACTGACACTAGCTAAAAGCACACAACTTCCAAGTACTTGTGTTTACACAACTCTCGTTAATATGTGCAGCTGTTGTGACGTTCAGCCCTGACACTAAGTTACCTCTTGAATAAAAATAAATAAGGTAATCCATAAGAAAAACTTCTCAAATCCCTTCGTGTTTAATGATTTCTTAACACAAACTGCTGCACAATAGATATGACTAAATTTAAACAAGATAAAGTTACTGACTGAGCAGCTGGTAAACACAGTTGTGTGTCAGGCAACTGCTGAGATCTTGAGAGTGATGATAGAGACTGGCAGGCTGCAGCAGACAGTGGTCAGAAACCTGGATAATGTCATCATAATCACATATAAAGGGAGATGAAGACCCTATATTGCATGAACATCTTATCCTGAATATGTTCACAGACTTACGCAGCTTATTAACCGGGATACTAGTAAGTATGTAACCTACTCTGTGTGTGCTTCTCATTTGTCTTAAATGCCTTTGTTTTCTTCACTTGCATCTTTTTGTCACGTCTAAGTCTCTCCCATGTAAGATGTGACGTAGAGATGCAAGGGGAAAAAAAAGATAGAGGAATTGAGGAAACACATTTTTAGTGAAACAATGTCCACTGAAGCGAAGTGAGTTTCTGATTGTAACGGCAGAGCTGGATCAGCTGTCGGTCTGTAGGTGTTGCCAGCTCTCAAGCATATTTTGATGCCTTGCATTTTGTAATTGCACAGATAGTGTGATGTAATATCCAACTATTAATAAGCGTGCACAGTTATCACTGCCATCACTATAGTTATTATTTGATGTCCTTCCACATAAAGCCTCTTTATGTTTCCACCTCCAAAAATGAACTGTTTGAAAAATATCTTCACATGCATTAAAATCTGCATTCTGATCAGTCAGACCAGTTTGACCAGTAGATATCACTGCTCAGACACGGCATGGTGTTTATAATGTATCAAATATTTATAGATATTATGTTTGCAAATATATTTAATAATCCTGGTTATGATGAGTGTCTTATAATGTGTAGAAATCATTTAGTAACCAAAATGTTTTAGGGAAAGTAGAAATGATATAGCTCACATGTACAGTTCTACCCGACACACAGGGATTTTCAGCATCGCATGATGAAATGACTCAACTTTCAGGTCACCTGATGAGACAGGAAATAAGGCAAAATACTGTCTCTGTATCCTCTTCCCTCACTACCAATAACTTGTCTTCCTCTGTGATGTTTGTCCAGAACTAAGGTTCATGCTTAGGAAATAGCGCCTCCTGCAGGAGGGAGGAAGTGTGTGTGTATGTCTATAAGCCTGGGCAGTGACGCACACGTAATGGGTCCGAGGAGGAAGGCCTCTAAACTCCAGCCTGTAGTGGGCAGCGGTGGAGGGGAACTGCTCCTGAGACCTAGTGAGCCCAAAGACTACATCAATGAGCTGTCCCATGAAGTCCTCTGTCATATATTCAGGTACACTGCCCTCCACCTACACCTTTCATTGTCATCTATGACCATTGCCATGAGTAGGATGTCAGCACCATGGGTGAGACTGTGTACAAGTAAGGACACAGGTGATATCACAGTTGAAATTTTCCCCTTATTTAAATATAATTGTCTGATATACTTGAAAATCATATAAAAAAATCCAATCATGCTCTAAAGCAGTCCTGCTTACTGATTTGCAACATTGCCACAGTAGTCGAGTACACCCAGAGATATTAAAGGGACAGCTACTGAAACATTAACATTATTATAAAACATCTGACATAATCTCATGTTCTATATGATCCAACCCTACCATAGTTGACTTTACAGAAATAAGAGTTACACCTATGGTGCGAAAGGTTTTGAAAGTTCAAACATTGATTTGTTTGTAGGTACCTTCCCATGAAGGACATCATGTGTATGGAGTGTCTGTCCAGAAAGCTTCGGGAAGCTGTAACTCTGTATCTGCGAGTGGTCAAGGTGGTGGATCTATGTGCGGGTCGCTGGTGGGAGTACATGCCTTCAGGTAAGAGCTGCAGCATGACCACTGCATCTCTAACAAATGAATAAATAACTGAGTGTTCAGTGCTGCAGTACAACTGCAATGAGAAATGAGACATTAGTCAGTTGTGTGATGTGGCGGTGCAGTCTGAAGAGGAGTTCTTCAGCCTGTGGTGAAAGATGGGCAGTGACTGCTGTCCTGACTTCACGGGTTAGAGTATTTAGACCGATGTACTAATTATGTACCTTTTGTAAATGGCACAATTAATGTAAACATGTTTTATGCATGAGCAACCTTCAGCTGATTTGAACCTATATTGAGAAAAGGGTCTGAGTTTATTTAATTTGTCTGGTTTAGGCTTTACAGACGGCAGTTTTCTGCTCCTTTTGAAGAAGATGCCAGATCTGGAGCAGCTATATGGCCTCCACCCTCGATACCTGGAGAGGAGACGAGTCCGAGGCTACGAGGCTTTCAGTATACCTGGAGTCCTGGAGGCACTACAAGCCTGTCCCAATCTGTTGGTCAGTATGTTGTGTGAGGATGATATCCTACTGCAGCCGAGAGCAATCTATCCCCCAACTGTACCAAATGATCACACTGATGGTGTGGACAGTTGTGGTTGTTGGTGTTTTACCAGTGAAATTACCTTCTGTAGCGTTTGTTTGTATTACAAAGCTGCATACTCGCGGTGTCCTGTGGCTCAAGTCTGAAGAGCGTCAACATCGCTGAAGAGCATCACTCCCAAGTTTTATACTTTATTTGTTTTCTGATTTACCATCTATTTAAAAATGTGTTAATTGTAGATCTAAACAACAAAATGGACCAAAAACAACTTTTTTCTTGATCCCATTGACTTTTATTATGGATACAATTTAAATGAAGAGTCGAAGCGTCTGTCTCTCAGCGAGAAACACCTTTTTACATTTACATGTCGTAAGTCACTTACTACATTTTTCCAAACCTTTCAACTGTATGCGAGTGTCTTCCTCACTGGATGGAGATGTGAAGTAAGCTGTCGCCATTACAGCTAAGCACTGTACTTCTCTATCTCTACTCTACTCTACTTTCTATCTACTTAGGAGAACCGCAACATGTGTTGAATGAAAAAAGCTGGTAAGTGGACCTTGAATTATGATGTTTACAACCTTTTTGCTAATTGCAGGGTGTGGAGACGTCCCACCTAGAGCTGGTGGAAGCCATATGGAACTACATGCCCCAGGTTCATATACTTGGAAAGTTCCGCAACCGTAACGGGGCTTTTCCCATTCCTGCTGAGAACAAACTGACCATCCCCATCACTGCAAAGATCCAGACCCTACATCTAGTGGGTGAGTAGAATCACAACCAACTTAAAGTTCCTGTTACTGCCTCCACATGTCAGTAAACTAATCAGAAATACTGGATGTAAATCAGCTTCATCCTGTGGGTGTGTGATGAACAGGCCTGAAGAGTGTTCCTGTTGGCTCAGTTTGAAAATACTGTATTGAGGTACTTCACATAGTGTTTGTTTGTTTGTTCTAGGTGTGAATGTCCCAGAGATCCCCTGTGTGTCCATGCTGCGCCATCTTTACCTGAAGTGGGTCCGCCTCACCAAACCACAGCCGTTTAAGGACTTTCTGTGTGTGAGCCTGAGAACCTTTGTCATGCGGAACTGTGCAGGGCCAACCAACTCCCTCAAATACGTTCCCCTGGTTACTGGGTTAGCATCAGCCCGGAACCTGGAGCAGCTGGAGTTGGTGAGGGTTCCCTTCCTCGGAGGGCTGATCCAACATGTGGTGGAGGACAGCTGGAGGTCAGGTGAGGAGAGCACCTGTTAAAACAGACTCACTGCCCGAGCCACACCGCCCACCTGAGCAGCTTGTGTGCAAAAATGATGTGTTAATGGTCATATCTACATCATACCAGCAATATTACATAACTGACAACTTCACCTTCAATCTGTAGAAATAATTACTATTTTTTTACATTGCACACCCCCATACATATTCATATAATTTTATGACGATAATCACAACACATTATGCAGCATTTCATAATGACTTATAAGTTCAAATATCATAATACTTTTTTTAAATTAATAATAATAATAATAATAATATTTCTTTGCAGGGATCATAATGTATTATAATTCCCATAGTTTAAATACATTATAATCTTTTCATAGTGCATGATAATCATATAATGCATTATAAGTTTGTTATTTATAATCATTATAGAGATGGACTTGCAAAAAGAAATGTCACTGAGTGACTAGCAATTATGAGATATAAGTGATTATAAAACGTAACTATGGTTATAAAGCATGAATATTTAAGGGGAGAAAGTGTAACAATGTTTTATTTAATTCTCTAATTGATGGCCTTTATCAAAGACAAAATCATCATCAGTGTGTAAAGTTAGGACTGACTGTAGCAGCAACTCCTTTGGACTTGTGTGAGCTGCTGCTCTGCGAGGTGGTCAGCTAAGGGTCAGGGCTGAGGGGTCAGGGCTGAGGGGTCAGGGCTGAGGGGTCAGGGCTGAGGGGTCAGGGCTGAAGGGTCAGGGCTGAGGGGTCAGGGCTGAGTGGTCAGGGCTGAAGGGTCAGGGCTGAAGGGTCAGGGCTGAAGGGTCAGGGCTGAGGGGTCAGGGCTGAAGGGTCAGGGCTGAAGGGTCAGGGCTGAAGGGTCAGGGCTGAAGGGTCAGGGCTGAGGGGTCAGGCGGTGAGTCCGGGCCTAAGGTTTGTTTTACCACAGTAATATGTATTTTATAAAAGTATCAGTTACGTCCTGTACCCATGGAAGTTTTAACAGATTACTGCTTAAGTGGGCGGGTATGGTGACACACTGCATTGCTTTCATCTGTGTGGCACAAATAGTTCAGGTCCTTCTTTAGAAACACTGACATATTTATGTGGGTTAGGATTTTATACCCGAGGACTGTAGGGAATAAAAGGGGGCACACATTATGTCATACAAATAGTTTTTGCTCTGTTATTCAGAATGAAATAATTTCAGCTGTCATTTGTACTTGTTAGGACGGATGATTTGGGTCCTCTTAATACCATTTGGGATTTCAGATTTCAAACTAAAATGCTGGCAAATGAACTCAAAGCCAACACTTTTGATAGATTTTTAAAGTTTGAATATGTTTTGTTTGTTCTTGTGGTATTATGTATGTGTATCGCCAGGAGGATTTCGGAACCTCCACACCATTGTGTTTGGAGCCTGTAAGAACGCTCTGGAAGTGGACCTGGGCTACCTCATCATCACTGCTGCACGCAGGTGCTCAACCGATTCATTCAACTAACTGAAAGGACAACACGTGTCCATGTCCAGCTTATGTTTTTAAAGCAAAATGCAAATGTCATTGAACAGAGTAAAGAGTAAACGGACAACATATAGTAAGAAAGAAGTTCATACTACAGTATGTGGCAAGGCCACCCAGGTTACCATGGAAGTAGAAACTCACATTCACTCAGATGTTTCTAACTTCACAGCAGAATCAGTTGCAGAATGTAGTTTTAATGGCTTAATAGGGAGCGACATAAATGCATACATTTAATGACACGGTCTCTGTGTGTTTAACAGACTTCATGAGCTGCGTATCCAGCCGTCACTCACTAAAGATGGCGTCTTCTCAGCTCTCAAAATGGCTGAACTAGAGTTTCCTCAGTTTGAGACGCTTCATCTGGGATACGTGGATGAGTTCCTGCTGCAATGTGAGTTCCTTCTCTCAAATATCATCACCAGGCTCAGAACACTGATCATGTTTCCGTCCCTAAAATAAACTCTGTGCTTGTCCTGTACTTCATCCACTGTTTTTGGTAATGTGTTATTTATTATCTGAAATGCCAGACCACCAGGCTCTCCACACTGCGTTGTGATTATTGTGTCCCAAATGACTAAACTTGCCTCAGCTTTTCTTAAACATTGTGCACAAATTTGTGACAGTTTGTTTTGTTCTGACAATTTGCAACACATTGTGATCAATTAAACGTTTAGAAATCTCAAGTTCTTCGTATAAAGTTGCAAGTTCAATTTCGTGTGTGTGTGTGTGTGTGTGTGTGTGTGTGTGTGTGTGTGTGTGTGTGTGTAGGTAAGATGAGCCACTCGGAGCTGGTGAAGTATGGTCTGGCTGATGTCATCGAGAACCCCGGCATCATCACTGATATCGGCATAAAGGTGGTGAACGAGGTGTTCACTAATATTAAATACCTGCTCATCTACAATTGTCCTCACCTGCATAACCCTCACCACTGGATCACAGGTACGACACACTCACTTTCCTAAAGTATGTCACACACTGAATATTAATGTCAGCTTCTCTCATTTAATACATTTTGCTGCTGTCTTTCATCTTTGCTGTAGTGCTCTGTCGAGCTGTTATGTTCTGCCTGTTTGTCCTCAGATCAGTCCAGATGGAGTCGTCTTGTCGATCTCACTCTGGTTCGCTGTCATGCCATCAAACTGGAATCCTTCTCCCAGTTCATAGAGTTACTTCCCAGTCTGGAGTTTATCTGTCTGGACCAGATGTTCAGAGAACCACCCAAGGTATACAGTATGTGTATAAACACACCTTTTAACATGCATGTATCTCAGATATGCTCACAGCGTTTTCTGGAATATATGTCTCAGAATTCCACCTTTACCCTCCACCGCTTAACTATATACTGGCTCGTGCACTAACCATGGCAATTTGTAATGTTTCCAGTCAGGATGCTTTCTATTGTTGCTGTAAAGAACTTGCAAAGGGAGTTTTGCCTTATATTTTTTTAGGTTTAGAGTTTTGCCTTTTAGTTTACTGATTGCTCCACATCAGCTGCCTTTTTTTTCCTCCTGTCTAATTCTAAATTTAGAAAAAACACTTGTGGTTTTTCCATGTCATTGTCAACAATTACAGTGTCACCCCGACCACTTCACATCAAAAGGCATTAATAGTGACTAGCCCACCATGGCTGAGGGAATGTAATTAAAAGGGGAGGCACTGAATAGACTAAACAACAGATCTTATTTAAAGTGAATCGTTAATGTGATGCCTGATCTGCCCAATAACGTGAGTATATGTGCTGATGCATATTCTGCATTATGTGTGTGTGTGTGTGTGTGTGACAGGGCTGTGCCAGGGTGGGCCTGAGTGCAGGAACTGGTATTGGTGTTTCCTCTGCATTGGTCAGCAACCAGAACTCTAACAATGACAATGACAACAACAACAACCACCACCACCACAATAATGAGCCCAACCTGCCTCCTGGTCCTCCACCTGCCAACAACGTCAACAACGCCAACAACGTCAACAATGTGAACAACGTCAACAACATCAACAACAACAACCAAAGACGGCAGCAGCACATCGGTAAGTCCCAAATGCATTCTTAGTCAGTGGAGCAGCAGCAAGGATAACACAGCAGCTCATTACCATCATGGACTTTGGGTGTTAAGAACCCTTATTTGTTTACATTTAAATGTGCAATTGACTTAACTTTGATTCAACTTATAACCATTAATCTTTAGAAAACATTCCATAGAAACATAGCAAGGGCAAATATTGCAAACTTTGAAAGGGAAGAAGAGAAAGAAGCACACCATGTCTGGGATTATTGGATAAAGTGAGTCACTCAGGACTTACTCACTCAATTTAAATTTGACATGTTACTGTTGTGCCACCTAAAAGCCAGATGCATCACAACATCTGAAAGCAGTGTGCTTAGTAGATTGCTTTCCGATCGGTCAAC
Source organism: Cottoperca gobio (assembly GCF_900634415.1). Lineage (NCBI taxonomy): Eukaryota > Metazoa > Chordata > Actinopteri > Perciformes > Bovichtidae > Cottoperca > Cottoperca gobio. The sequence goes on from NC_041364.1 coordinate 24,806,841, forward strand.
AGATTTTGAGAGATCATGTAAATAACAATGTTTTCACAGCACCAGTAGAGGTAAATGGGATGGAGGATGAAGAGGAAGAGGATGAGGAGGTGATGTTGGAGGAGGAGAACGTGGAGGCTGAGCATCAAATGGAGCTGAAAGGAGCAGAAGGGAAGGTGAGAGCTGACGTAGCTCCAGGGCACAGTCGTCCAGATGGAACGCCACGACTTCCTGATGAAGAGCAAGCAGGTTTGGAGCTGCAGTTTTTTGACAAATTAGCAGAAGTCAAAAGAGAAATGTGCTGCATTTTATGTGGATGTACAATCAGTGTTGATGGTAAATGTAGTAGATAGAAGCAATACATTCCTCAGTGTGTGCATTATTGACGGAGAAGGCTACAAAATCTGTTCTACTTCATCCAGCGCCGTCACTTGTTGTAGTTTGATGCGAGGAAGAACTACAGGCTATTGCAGCTTGTATTTCTCTGGGTAACCAGGGGTGTGCAGGGTCTTGATGCTTTCTCAAACACAGAACTTCCCTGTTCTCTTTGCTTGTATTTCAAACTAGTTATGTTTCCAACACACATGCGATGCATCCTGGTACTTGTTGGCCTGGCTCTGAGCATGATGTATCAGCGTTCTCATTATACAGTAGCACCGGCTGAGAAATGAATTGATCAAATTACCATCAATACTAATTGGACACCCACATAAAAAGGGGGCGATTTTTCCTTTTAGGACAACAGCTGTCTCGACAAACGTAGTGTTCTTGCTCCTATACTTTTACTCTCCATTTTATAAATTAGAAAGCTGCTCTTCTTATTCATTTATTTGATGTCTACTGTCCTTCCCACTTCCAGGTCCCAGTGGTTTAGTCCAGCAGAGCAGACCAGCTGGTGTACCTGTACCAAAGCCCCCACTGGTCATCTCAGACTCTGACAGTGAGGAAGAGGAAGGTCTTGTTTCAAGGCTAATGCCAGCTTCCTGTACAGAAGGTGTCAGCACAACACAGATCACACCCAGCCGTCACAACAGTGTGTTTGCTGATCTTTCCATAACATGTCACATTGTGTTGTAGGTATAGACTGGGATCAGTAACCCAACAGCTACAGTATGTGAGGGTAAAAAGTCTGGCCTTCTTATTCAATAAAGAAGTAAATGAAAAATAAAATTCCAGTTTACAAATATGTGGCTAACAACAGAAGAAAATGGTTAAAAACACAAGAGCTTGGTTTACGCCACCTGTGTAACATAAATGTGTGTGTGTTTCCAGGTAAAGGAAAGACTCCTCTGAGGCGGAGCAACAATGTGGCTGTATCAGTGGCAGACTCTGGAGATCTGACAAAGGCTCAGTTGTTAGAAAGCAGCTGTGAAAAGAGCTGCCAGGTTACAAGTGAACAGATCAAAGCAGACATGAAGGCTGCTGCTGACAACAGCAGGAGGACTAGTGCTAAAGGAATTGCTACTGAGGCTATGGAGAATACTGCAAGACCTGTGGCTGACATCGGGACAGTACGGGGCACTGGGAGTGCTGCGGCAGCAGCAAGGACCGGTGTGAGGCCGCTGACTGGATCTGTGGGCAGGGTCGGACCTGGAGCAGCCACATCCAGGCAGGTGGGAGGATGTGGGAGGGTGGTGGTGGGCACCTCCCATAGAGCAACCACAACCACAACCACTGACAGAGCAACAGGAACTGGCAGGACTAGTGACAGCACAGAGGCACCCTCTGGAGCAGAGACTGGGGTGATGCAGAGCTCTGCTCCTGCCTGTGTGGACACTCTGGAGCCCAGGGGTGCTGCTGTAACCCATGCCTACAGGAGACCAACACTGCTGCCTGGACAGGGAGAGAGACAATCTGCTCCTGCTGGATCTGCTTCCGCTAACGGTTCAGCTTCACAGCAGGGTCATGCCGGAGACAAGGACTTTGTTCCTCGACGACCTATGACGCGATCTTGCACTCGTATGTCCTCTGTGTCGCTGATATCTGAGACAGGTAGGACTGAAAACGGAACACATTTAATATGTCCACTAACCATCACTTCAGGGGAGTTCAACCGATACAAGTACAGTAGTGTTTTTGTTTCTTTTCAAAGGCTTGGTTTGTATTTTCACCAAGCCATATCCCCCCTCTAAAGACAAAGAGACAAATATAGAAGATATAAATAACATATGTATAACTTACCCACACTTTAAAGATCTCTGTCTTACTTTGGTCATTGATGTTTAGATCAGGCTCGAACATAATAAAGAAAAAAGAAGTGTGGACAAGACAAAAAAAACAAAAAACACAAAGGTCAGTGACCTCTCATATTCACTCTGTAGAATACCCAAGAACTACTGCTGTGACATAATCCACAGAAAGAGGAAATATAACTACACAAGGGATTATGATCGCCAATAAGCAAGTGTTAATAAAAAATACATTCTTAGGTGAGGTGTTTAGTGAAGGAGGTGTACGCACATTTTTATTTTAAGATTTTGTTTTGGGCCATTATTTCCTTTTCATTTTGCAGAGGACAGTGTAGAAATGGGGTATGACATGCAACAAAGGTCACAAGGCTGGAATCGAACCTGGGACTTTGCGGTATATGGAATGCGCTTTATCCACTGTGCTATAAGGCGCTCCGTATAAGTACTAGTGTATACCAACTAGTGTTGAGGAGTTCTACAGCGTCTCCAGAGGGAGCTGTGTGAAGTCTGATCAATGTCCTCAAGTGATGTCCCGTGAGTGAGTGCTGGTTGTGTCTGAAGCTATTGTACCTCTGTAGCCCGCTCCTCAGCTCTGTGAGGCCACGACAATCATAACACCCACATGTACAACTGAACTGTCGACAATGTTATGGGAGTGAAATGCTAAATCGGTACGATTTTAACTTCTTTGCCTCCAGCTGTTCTAAATAGTTTACTTGTATCTGGCAGTTGGATACAGTTAAATATGAACTCTCTCCAAGTTTTGCTTTTTTTTGTGTTTACATTATATTTTTGTAATCTTTAAGATCTTTCAAGAGCCAGGCCTCGAGTAGCAGTGAGGAGGAAACGAATGGCTGACAAATCAACCAGCACATCGGACCCGGTCACTGAGGATGACCACATACAGGTACACACACTCCAACTTATAGACCTTTGCTTTCTCTGTGACATTAAAGTCTTATAGTAATTCTCGGTCATTCAAAGACCAAGAGGGATGAATACTGTGTGCACGTATATGTACTGTACATAGTGCGTGATAAGATTCACATAGTAAACTTGTTACAAAGTGATAATTAGTAGTATTGAAGTATAATTGAGGTTTTCGCCCCCTCGGGGGAGCCAAAGGGTTGCAGGTGGGCTCAGAGGGAGAGACTTAAGGTCATTGTCTAAACAATGGAATGGTCACACTGCTGCTTTTCCGTTGTAAATGTTTTTGATGGAAATGTGAGGTGAGCTCCATTGTGCCAGGATGCACATGTGAGGGGACGTTAACGTTGGCTTTAACAGTTGCATCCTGTGTATCCTGTGTATCCTGTGTACTGAGATGCTTTTGCTCCTACAGATTTTGTCTCTGAAGAGTAAGAACCTGGTGGGCATCACTCTGACCAACTGTGGAATCACTGACCTGGTCCTCAAAGACTGCCCCAAGATGATGTTCATTCATGGTAACGGACCGACAACGACAGGATATTTGATGACTCGTGTGGATGTTTTTCTCAGTTTTGTTTGTGCATTACTTTGACTAAAGCTGTACTAATAGTCCTCATATAAAACCTCTTGGAGGAAATGGAGTGTTTGCATAAGCTTTGCTCCGATTTTTATTTTCCCACAAATTACACAAGTGGCCCAAACTGTCCAAAGTACAGATGTGAAATTTGCAAGGTGTGTACTAGAGGACAAGGTCCAGGCAGCTCCAATACAAATGACCCATGTTGACCTTAAAGGGGTAAATATAATAAAGTCATACAAATATTAAAACCAACTCATTTGGTTTATAGAACACTAACTGTGCATCTCACATTCATATGTTTTATATGCACGCCGTCTTTATATCGAGCTGCATCAAATTGTATAGGCTACACCCGTTCACACCCGTTAGCCCTCTACTATTGAATTTTAGAATATTTGATAAGATGTTAGCTCCAGTGCAGTCAGTTCCTCGGTGCATGGGTCACATGGGTCACATGGGTAAACTTGCTTGTAATTCTAGTGATAATATTGGTCTGATGAATCGTCAGGGAAACATAAATAATCATAACAATTTTAATAAAATGGATACCGTGACTGAATCATTCTAGCAAGAATACAACAATCTCTTTGTTAGAGGTGCAGAGTGCATTCAGTCACAAAGGGCTCCGTCTCAGTTTGTGTCCTCCCTCTCTCTGCAGCCACCAGGTGTCGAGTGTTGAAGCAGCTGCGGGTAGAAAGTGCGCCCATAGTCAACAGGTTTGATTACGCTCAGTGTAAGAAGTTGGACATGGAACAGGTCCTGGATCAGATACTGAGAATGCCTCCTGAGAGGAACCGCATCATCTATATGCGCCCCATGCACCAGGTTAGTAATCTGTCAAGGCAACTCTGTTTCCTCACCATGGATGTATTAAGAGAGCTGGATACCTCACAGCCACTCAGTCCTGCTGACTATTTGTCTCAGTGGCCACTCAAGCAGTATTGCAACGAAAAAAATCCCTTGCAATTTAACAAGCATTTCCCCGTCGCCATCCCAATGTGAAGTATACGGGCGGAGCAAGAACGGGCGGACATGTCGGTATCTACTGTTTACTACACTCGGATCACATTATGCTGTATGTATGTACAGGCTTTGTTTTATAATATTCACACTGGCTATGACAAACACTGCTTTCAGCATCTGAATGAATTTTAATTCGGACAGGCTTTCTATTTGCATCATAGGAAAAAGAACTATGTTGCTACACATTTATTTTTAGAGTTTAGCTTGTACCAAACCAAATACTGCAGAGTCAACGGATTAATAGATTTACATTTGTATGCCGTTAAGACATGTTACACATGTCTGCATGTGGCACAAAGTTTTCCTGCAAGTGTCTTGAGTAACAATCAACAACAACATCGAGCTGAATTTAGTTTTTAACCCGTTGGAATGTTTTGCAGCTTTCAGTTGGTAGATCAGTTTTATGCAGTAAATTAAGATAACAAGCAAAGGTAAACCCTTCTCATGCTATCCATACAGTTGTAATTGTTCTACTTATCGCTGATGGTCTCTCCTCTTCCCTTTTTTAGTCTTTCACTCATTGGAACAATCCATCTCGTTACTTCTCTCTCTTCTCATCAGATTGACTCTGTAGCATTGGAGCGCCAGCTCTTCCAGGGGCCCTATCCCTATCACATCGCTATAGTGCACGAGTTCAGCAACCCTCCAAATATACGCAACAAGGTTCGCATTCGCAGCTGGATGGACACCATAGCCAACATCAGCCAGTGAGTAATATCTATCAGTTTATTAGTATTGCAAAACAAAACATACTGCGCATTGTGTTATCATGCTGGTAATATACTGGTATTGCTAACGAAGGCTAACAATGGCTAACGAAGCTAACAATGCCTAATCCAAAGCTAACGGTTTTCCCTGCAATAAATATTTTAAGATGCCTATAATGTTTTTATTGACTGTCACAGAGGTGGTAATTAAATATGTTTTAGCATTGAGTTCATGGTTAGTGATGGAGACTGGATTATATGGAGACATTGGATGTAGCAAAACAAAAAGAAAGCTCCAAAGAAGACAAATGACAGAAGAAGATTAAACTGCGATCAGCGCATTAATGGCAGGGTTGGCAAAAATGAGTTGCACTGATGTGAGTTCACAAAACAACTTGTCCAATCTAATGAAATGCAAAGTCAAGCTTTTCACATTGTCAATGATCAAGTATGAGGCCAAATGTTAGTTTGAACATGATCGTAAGTGATCTGTGTTCTTTCTCAGAGAGTTGATCAAGTACGAGTTCTTCCCCGAGGCCACAAGGACGGAAGAGGATGTGAAGAAGTATCCCAAATACCCCTGGGGTCGGGACATCTATACACTGGAGGGTAATACGCTCACACCTACATTAACCCTCACTGAAGGAACCATGCACATTCACATCCACGAAACATTTTTCTGCTTATAGCAGATTACACATTCAGGCCATTTAACGGTCGCAGGGCCGTATTGTTGGGTTTGAACTGGAACACTGGTGATTGACAGGTTTCGGGTGCTCTTTGTGTTTTCTTCTTACAGCTTCAACCCTTGCACAGTGGGTTTTCAGTTCATGAAAGTTAATTTTAACATTTTGATTTCCTAAAAATGTATTTTTCCGCATTTGATTGTACTGCTCCAGCCTCTTCTGTCGCTGATGGTTCCATAAAAGCAAAATAGCGCAGGCAAAATGCCAAACTTGAGGCTTCAAAACCATAGTCTACAAACCAATGGGTGACATCTTATATACAGTCCTACTGCTCACCTAATAAGAACACAATGTGAGTTCAGAGACTGGTGGCAGTGATGGTCAGGGACCTCGACGGACCAGACCCGGGCAGCAGAGGCTGGCTCTGGGCACGTGGAACGTCACCTCTCTGTGGGGGAAGGAGCCGGAGCTAGTGCGGGAGGTGGATCGCTACCAGTTGGATCTGGTGGGGCTTACCTCCACGCACAGTCTTGGCTCTGGAACCGTACTCCTGGATAGGGGTTGGACTCTATTCTTCTCCGGAGTTGCCCAAGGTGTGAGGCGTCGGGCCAGGGTGGGGATATTCACTAGCCCCCGGCTGAGCGCCGCTACGTTGGAGTTTATCCCGGTGGACGAGAGGGTCGCCTCCCTACGCCTTTGGGTTATGGGGGGGAAAACTCTGACTGTTGTTTGTGCCTATGCCCCAAAAGGCAGTTTTGAGTATTCGGCCTTCTTGGAGACCCTGAATGGAGCCCTGCAGGGGGCTCCAGTAGGGGACTCCGTAGTCTTGCTGGGAGACTTCAACGCACACGTGGGAAAAATATGGAGACACCTGGAGAGGCGTGATTGGGAGGAAGGGCCTCCCTGATCTAAACCCGAACGGTCGTTTGTTGTTGGACTTCTGTGCTAGTCATGGAATGGCCATAACAAACACCATGTTCGAACATAAGGATGCTCATAAGTGCACGTGGTACCAGAGCACCCTAGGCCAAAGGTCAATGATCGATTTCGTAATCGTATCATCTGATCTGAGGCCGCATGTTTTGGACACTCGGGTGAAGAGAGGGGCTGTCGACTGATCACCATCTGGTGGTGAGTTGGATCAAGGGGTGGGGGAAGACTCTGGACAGACCTGGTAAACCCAAACGGGTAGTGCGGGTGAACTGGGAACGTCTGGAGGAAGCCCCTGTCCTGGGGATCTTTAACTCACACATCCGGGGGAGCTTTTCAGCCATCCCTGTGGAGGTTGGGGGCATTGAACCTGAGTGGGCGATGTTCAAATCCTCTATTGCTGAAGCTGCGGTGATGAGCTGTGGTCTCAAGGTCTTAGGTGCCTCAAGGGGCGGTAACCCTCGAACACCGTGGTGGACCCCGGTGGTCAGGGAAGCCGTCCGACTGAAGGAGTCCTTCCGGGTTATGTTATCCGGGAGGACTCCGGAAACAGTTGCAGGGTATCGAAGGACTAGAAGGGCGGCAGCTTCTGCCGTGTCAGAGGCAAAGCAGCGGGTGTGGGAGAAGTTTAGAGAAGCTATGGAGAAGCTATGGAGAAGCTATGGAGAAGGACTTTCGGTCGGCACCAAGGTGCTTCTGGAAAACCATCCGGCACCTCAGGAGGGGGAAGCGAGGAACTATCCAAGCTGTGTACAGCAAGGGTGGGACCCTGCTGACTTCAACTGAGAAGGTTATCGGCCGCTGGAAGGAGCACTTTGAGGAACTCCTGAATCCGACTAACACGCCCTCTATGGTTGAGGCAGAGCTGGAAGCTGATGGGGGATCATCGTCAATTTCCCTGATGAAAGTCACTGAGGTAGTCAAACAACTCCACAGTGGCAAAGCCGCAGGGGTTGATGAAATGCTGAAGGCTTTGGGTGTTGAGAGGCTGTCTTAGTTGACACGCCTCGTCAACATTGCGTGGAAGTCTGGGACAATGCCTAGGGGTTGGCAGACCGGGGTGGTGGTTCCCCTATTTAAAAAGGGGGACCAGAGAGTGTGTGCCAATTACAGGGGTATCACACTTCTCAGCCTCCCTGGTAAAGTCTACTCCAAGGTACTGGAAAGGAGGGTTCGGCCGGTAGTCGAACCTCTGATTGAAGAGGAACAATGCGGATTCCGTCCTGGTCGTCGAACAACGGACCAACTCTTTACTCTTGCAAGGATCCTGGAGGGGGCCTGGTAGTACGCCCATCCGGTCTACATGTGTTTTGTGGATCTGGAGAAGGCGTATGACCGGGTCCCCCGGGTGATACTGTGGGAGGTGCTGCGGGAGTATGGGGTGAGGGGGTCACTTTTGAGGGCCATCCAATCCCTGTACGCCCAAAGCGAGAGTTGTGTCCGGATAATCGGCAGTAAGTCGGACTCGTTTCCCGTGAATGTTGGCCTCCGCCAGGGCTGCGCTTTATCACCAATCCTGTTCGTGATTTTCATGGATAGAATATCGAGGCGTAGTCGTGGAGGAGAGGGGTTGCAGTTCGGTGACCTGAGGATCTCATCGCTGCTCTTTGCAGATGATGTGGTCCTTATGGCATCATCGGTCTGTGACCTTCAACAGTCACTGGATCGGTTCGCAGCCGAGTGTGCAGCGGTTGGGATGAGGATCAGCACCTCCAAATCTGAGGCCATGGCTCTCAGCAGGAAACCGGTGGATTGCCTACTCCGGGTAGGGAATGAGCCATTACCCCAAGTGAAGGAGTTCAAGTACCTCGGGGTCTTGTTCGCGAGTGAGGGGACAATGGAGCGAGAGATTGGCCGGAGAATCGGAGCAGCGGGGGCGGTATTACAGTCACTTTACCGCACCGTTGTGACGAAAAGAGAGCTGAGCCAGAAGGCAAAGCTCTCAATATACCGGTCGATCTTCGTTCCTACCCTCACCTATGGTCATGAAGGCTGGGTCATGAACGAGATCACGGGTACAAGCGGCCGAAATGGGTTTTCTCAGTCGGGTGGCTGGCGTCTCCCTTAGAGATAGGGTGAGAAGCTCAGCCATCCGTGAGAGACTCGGAGTAGAGCCGCTGCTCCTTTACGTTGAAAGGAGCCAGTTGAGGTGGTTCGGGCATCTAGTAAGGATGCCACCTGGGCGCCTCCCTAGGGAGGTGTTCCAGGCACGTCCAGCTGGGAGGAGACCCCGGGGAAGACCCAGGACTCGGTGGAGAGATTATATCTCCTCACTGGCCTAGGAACACCTCAGGATCCCCCAGTCGGAGCTGGAGGATGTGGCCCGGAGAAGGGAAGATTAGGGTTCCTTACTGGAGCTGCTGCCCCCGCGACCCGATCCCGGATAAGCGGTAGACGATGGATGGATAATAAAATTAAAGTACCTGGTTGTAATCATGGTTTATTGATAAAAATAAATAAAAGGTTATTCAAGAAGTAAATTAGGTATTTTGACAAATAGTTTTGTTGTAAAATTATTTAAACATTTCTCTGTGTTCTCTAAACCATAACTTTAGTAAAGCCACAGTTCACCTTGTGGAAGAAGAGTCTCCTGTGCGTTAATGAATGACATGGAGAAACTGTGTGAAGCTTCAAATCTTCTGGATGCATAACTAAACTAAACAAGTTGCGTGTGATTACTAGACTGACGATCGTACCTGAAACAAACCAAGCAGCTGATGTGTGGTGCACAGTCCTCAAACCTTTTTCTTTAAAGCTAACCTTCTTCTGGGATGTTGTTGTTCAGGAGTGGTGGATGGCGCTCCCTACAGCATGATAACAGACTTCCCCTGGCTGAGGACTCTGAGAGCAGCTGACCCCAACAGCTACGCCCGCTATGACTTTGAGGACGATGAAAGCAGTGAGTGCAGTCAATACACACATCTGTCCTATCAGCAGTCACTCCCTGTGGTTGTTCCCTAAATGTACATGTTCATTATTTTTGAATTGTTCCTGTTACTGACAAAGATCATATAAGCACTTGAAATGTTTTCCTCTCTGTTGTGTCGTGTGTAAGCCACCATCTACGCACCCAGGCGTAAAGGCCAGCTGTCAGCTGACATCTGCATGGAGACCATCGGGGAGGAGATCTCAGAGCGCCGACAGAGCAAAAGAGGAGTGTTTCAGAGAGTGGTGGTGCTATTCCTCCATCACTGTGATACACCAGGAGAACCTGTGGACGATGACTACATCTAGACACCACAGAACACTCCTGTCCATCAAGAGGGGTCCCAACAGACGGCAGTCCTGCAGCACTGCCTGAGCTCCTCACTCAAAGAGACCTGTCTAGTCTGGATGAGCTTCACAACTTATATCTGATGCTGATTTTCTTATTATTTGAGCTCAATGTTAAATTCAGCATAAGCTACATTTTAATTTAGTAAATAACGTTAACTTCCAACATGACTTGGTTAGGAATAAAAGCCTGTCTCTAATCTAGTCCTGTTCTAAATAAGTCCATCATTGAGGCGCTTAAGCCCAGGGTTCTGCACAGCTCGTGTTTACAGCTGCTTCTCATGCAGAGAAGGATTGTGCTGTGGGTCTGATCTTTCATCTGTCCACCGCCACAGTCCGCCTACCTCTGTACCACACATGACCACACATGACCAATCACAGACAGAAATGGCCTTAGACAGAAATGTCATAGAAAATATGCTTTTAAATTCAAGTTGTCCTTCGGAGTTGTCGTTTTTCCTTCACATGCAGAAGGCTCTGGATGGTGGACGATATGTGTAATGGCTTTGCATTTCACCTCAGCAAGCATCAAATGGAGAAGACACAGATGTTCAGTATTCATATGGAGCTGGACAGAAATGGAGCAGTTGCTGATTAACTTTACCTACGGTTGATGTTCGTACTAAGTATCAGTCATCTTTGCATGTTAGGTCTATTGGAGAAAGACTGAAAGCCCCACTGCCAGGGAACAAACTCCTGCCCATCAAACTACTTTGTGCAGCTCACATTCTCACTCCACCAACCGGACCTGGACACAAATCACAACACTTCCATGCAAATGCAACGTGTCCGACATGGCTCTGTTATGTTGAGATGTCGTTACCCCGGAGTAAGCAGCATAAAGAGAGCGAACTGAACTGCTGCAAAGATCTACAACAGTTTGACTTTCCCTTGAGCTTTCCCAATGACAAGACAAAATGCTTTAGATTAGATGGTTCTGGTCAAACATAAGTATAAGAATGGACACATCTGAAGCTACGTTTAGCTGCTTTGCTCATCATCATAGAGAAATACACAATTGTGAGTTCATGTGCCCGCTTGCATTAATAGGGTGACCACATGAAACCACAGTGTTGTTAAAGTGCAATTTAAAGCTGTGATGTTGGATTTCAGCAACGTCCAGTCAGTCGGGATGCTTCACAGTGAACGTACAGTACATGTATGATGTTGCCACTAAACATATCTTCCTGGTTGGCTGGTCAACCAGGAAGATATGTAGCTTTCATTTGTTCTTGACACTTTTTTTCTTATGTTTGTTTTTGATCCATGGCAAGTTTTATTTCCTTTTTTTTTTTTTTTTTTTATAAACATGAGGATCAGGACAATTTAGGAACATTTGAGAAAGATTTAAGTGCTGAAACTTCAGGGGGTTTGAATAGATGCATAATTCTGACTGTGTTATGTACACCTTTTCCCCTCAGACTTCTGACTTTGTTCTCAGAGGTCTACATTCTGATTTTTCCTCCCAGTTTTCTCATTCCCATCTCCCTAGGAGGGATTGTGAAAGAAGGATGTGTTAGTGTTGTCATACATGCATTCATACAGAAAGTGTCACTAGTCTACAGCTGACTCTCTGACAAACATTTTTCAAGGTGGAGTAATTGCAACAATACAGCAAACGAAGTCATAACAAATTCAACTATTCTGTAATACACAAAATTGGAAGATGCAAATGTTTAAATTGAGTTTGATTCTGACTTTGTGCACAGCAGCGGAGTGCTCAGCCTGTGATGTACTGCTTCTTAAAGTCTCCTTATCCAAGTCTCTGCCCTTAATGGATAGAACTCAGACTGCTACATTGAAATGACGTATATCATGACGGGCGGAGAGGCTCCCAGTTCTAAAGTATTTTGGGTCTGCCCTTTGCCTTTCTTGACTAAGAGGAGATGTAACATGAACCATCAAACTGTTTCTGTTTTTCTTTTTCACAATTTACTTTCATAGCTAAGGATTACTTGAAGATTCCCCCTCAGCTTCCATTGGTCATGTACAGTAATAGTGGCCTGTAGGACTGTGAAGGAGTGGATAGAACTGATTATCTAAGTTCAGATGTGGGGGTTCCTCACATGTTCAGAAAGATGAGCGACGTCATTATGAACTAACGGTGAATGTTCACCATCATACGAACTGACGATTCTTTTTGCAGGTTGAATGGACAGAAGTGAGTCCAGCCTTCTGTTGTGTATTGACAGCTGTACAGATGTCATGGATGCCGATATGCTTCCATGGTGTTTATATGTTTATAACGAAAGAACAAGACTATTTCACATTGAAAAATAAAATAATGGAAAATAACTTTTGTTACATGTCCTTATTTCCGATCATTTTACTTTTGACCGTGTCATTTATTATTGGATTCTAATATTGGAATGAAAATAGTGCCCTGTTGGTGGTTTTGACGGAATAAACTAAACACTTACGTTATTTATCTCATTTATGTGCACGTTTGGGGGTCAAACTCAAGGCAATTATAGAAAATATCATATGTCTGTCATAACTGGCCCGCCGGTTTTGGTAATTACATCAATGCATGGCACAACCACGGGAAAATACATTTGAGGAAGTATCTAAATGTGTGAATGAAATGAAAGTTTTTGGAAAGCAAAGGGAAACACACCACAGATCTCTGGGACGATGTGAGCTGGACTGTTTATGCGACATAACGAAGCATCTCACTGTTAAACCTGCAGCTTCAGTGCCGTGTGATCACGGACATGTATGATGCAGTGAGAGCTTTCTAAACCGAGCTTTCTGTGGGAGACTCAGATGCAGAAGGAAACTTTGGTCACTGCGTGTTTCCAAACATTGACAAACCATCTCCACCGCTGTGTTCCCGACTGCATTCTGCTGATCAACTGAGAGACTTTGCAGCTCAGAAATTTAAATTGAACTGCTCAGCAATCCGTTTGCAGTTGACTTAAATATGTTCCATATCTTTTTGCACTTTATCCAATATGTGTATCCTGTTCAATAAATGTGGACCGTGTTTGGCCTTCCCTGTGATTGAGTTTGACCCCCCCCCGGTCTACTGCTTGCTTTGTTCAGTTTCTCCTCTGCTCGGTTTCGCGACGGGCGGGGCTCCGGCACCTACGCACACACGTGTGAACACACCTTCACCTACAGCATTTTACTTTAAAATGACACAATATAATTATTTATTACTTGTTAAAAAATGTTAAACGAGCCATATTGCATTATCGAAAGAGCCATAGGTTCCCGACCCCTGGTCTAATGACTTTAGATACGCACAGCAAACGTAGAAGTGTTTAAATCATTGTGTGTGGACATCTGGTGAACAAGGTCCAGGCCCTGGACTCCAGGGTATGGAGCCTTGAAAAGCTATGTTGAGTCTAAAGTTTAACTTATTACTTAAAAATAATAAATAATAGTTAAGAGAAGCTATACTTAAGCAAAAAGACCCAAAAATGCTTGGGCCAGCCTTTGTGTCTGCTGACAACACAGTGGCTGCTCAGTGCCACCACACAAGAAACATAACCCACCTGTCAATCATATCAGATAATTATCATTCTGTCAGCAGCTCTTCCTGCTCTCACTCTTCTCCACCACTGATCCATCCCTCAGCTCGGGGATATTTCATCACATCCCCTGTTTGGTCTCTGCTGTCATTGCACCTCGGGGATATCTCACCGGTTGCTATCGTTACGGTTATTTCACTTTAAATCAATATAATGATTCTTGAAATACGCAAAATACAACTTGATCCTTGTTACTTTGTGATTTCTTTCCTGATTTAAATGTGTTCCAACCTGCTGAAACATCCATGTTTTACCTTTCGCTTATTTATTTATTTTATTTAATACAGGCAAACAACCACACATAACAGACACGGCAGTGTGATGACGTGACAATACAACAAATAGAAAACACAATTAGAAAAAAGGCAAAGATCAACAGACAGAACAGAATAAATAGGATTCAGCAACACAGATAACTGGGCTGACAGAAACAGAAACACCCCGTGAGTGTATTCAGTATGTTTCCCATGTCATGTCGTGGTGTGCTACTTCGAATGGTAGAGAGCCAATTACTTTGGCTCTAGAAATTGGCTCTGGAATGTATTTTTGGAAACTTAAATTCAGAATATTCCTTGATTGAGTCCAGAGCAGAGTGGAGGTGACAGAAAGCAGATGCAAGCAGGAACAGAGCAGATCTACCTGCACACACACTTCTAATTCTGGCTCCACTAATCTCTGCTCTTCCTGCTTTGACAAGTTGTAGTGGAGTACAGCAAGATGGACTCATACTTAGTCTCTGAGACAGCACACACACACACACACACACACACACACACACACACACACACACACACACACACACACACACACACACACACAGTGTGTCAGTAAATGTATACAGAGTGAAACTGCCCACAGCCTCCTGCTGTTCCACTGGACTTCCTGTGACACTAAACAGCTTCTGTCAGGTCACACACTTCACTGTTTCTACACCACCTGGACTCTCATCTGATGTTTAGAAGGGATTAGTCATGGGATACTTTACATCAGAGTCCATGTCATATATTGATTGAAGGAAAGAGAGGGCACCGTTGGAGGTCAGAGGTCTGAATGAATGTGAGGTAAGAACACCACACTGCACGTTGCACCTCCATTTCTTCTTTTTGTTCTCTTCTCCATGTCTTGCCTCCTCTCTCTGGCTGAACTATTTCTTTCCTACAGCAACATTATTTTCCAAATTGATGAAACGGGAACATCAATGTGCTTAATCACATGGCTGCTTTTATTTGGGTCCCTTTGAGCTCAGACACGTTTCTTTAGTCTTATAAAATATCTGTTTTCTTTCAGTGTCATTACTTGTAGGAGGCATATTGTTGCTCTGTTCTTTTTCTGAACATCTTAAATTTGCAATAAATGATGACATCTACAAACTCAGCTTTATTGTTCTTTTCATTATTTGAGATGGTGTTGATCTGCTCTTTCTAGACTTCTGAACAGACAAGAAACACCTCTTCCAATAACATAGTTCACCATGTGGTCAACTGCACATAATAAACTTCAACTGTAACATCACAGAGTTGTTGTCTAAGACACCAGTACGATTGAGATGAATTCTAAATGAACCTATCTGTACCTGAGTGCACGTCATTGCACACAACCAAAGAGGAAGCTCAGCCTGGAAGCCCCAGCGCAGGGCCAACAACAAACTGTTTAACTGCTTTTTGTTCTCCTAAAAATAATACCGCAAACACTGTTGTCTGCCTTCCCCATCCCTCGCACATTTCAAAGGTTTAAGTCTTTTACTTTGCATGTAGCAGTACAGTTTAGTGGGCAGGACCTTTGTCCATATGAGGGAATAGACTGCGAGCACACTCTCTGGGAGATTTATATAAGATGTGCCTCTGATGTGTAAGAGTAATGTAAGTGTGTGTGTGTGTGTGTGTGTGTGTGTGTGTGTGTGTGTGTGTGTGTGTGTGTGTGTGTGTGTGTGTGTGTGTGTGTCCATGCTTGGTTGCCTTCACTAATAGCACAGTCTTGTCAGCTGCTGTAAACAGTGAACCATCTCCAAACATTACCTTATTAAGACACAAGAGACAGAAGAGACAGAGAGGAGAATTTAAATCTGCTCCATACCTGCCCCCTTCTCACACACACACACACACACACACACACACACACACACACACACACGCACACACATCGACTTTAACAAGGGGAAAATATTATTATTATATTATTAAAACAAATATTCGGAAATGTTGCTTTTCAGCAATGTTCTGTTTGACTGGGGAGTACTATTCTATTCTAACCTGGAAACATGTCATCTATTTTATAGGAGTATCCTGGGCAAGATAGTAGCAGCACATAAACAAATCATAACATGAATTATAATGAATAAGATGAAATATGAATATGATCATTAAAGCCTACAAAATGCATAATGCAAAAGTGATAAAAGAGCATCAATAAATATGCCTGATATGCAATAGACCTCTAAAAAACAATAAGAATAAAAATAAAATGAATACATGAAATCATAAAATAGACAGGACTGATGTGCGTAAACATTTGCATTGACAACATTTATCGCAGTAGCTCAGTCCGTAGGGACTTGGCTTGGGAACCGGTTGCCGGTTCAAGTCCCTGATCGGACCAGGAGAGGTGCCAGTTCTCCCGCCCTGCACTGCAGAAGTGAGCAAGGCTTCCTAATACTAGGATGAATTCAACCAAGAGTCTACATTTGAGGTGTCAGTTCGCCTCCTGGACACTCCTGAAGTGCCCTTGAGCAAGGCACCGAACCCCTGACTGCTCGGGTCGCCTGTCGGGGAGTCTCCTCGCTCTGACATCTCCCCATTAATGCATGTGTATAAGTCTGTTTGTGTGTATTTTTATCCTTAAGCGAATAATAAAGTATAAGAAAAGGAAATAAAATGTTAAAATCGGGATTAAAACTATTTGTGTTAATATTAATAAAAGTTTAAAAGCTTTTCTAAAAAGACAAGTTTGTGAGTGATAGGGGATTTAAAATATTTCACTGATTCTCCAGCCTGAGGATCTGAGGCTGCGCTCATAGGAGAGCAGCAATTCAGCAATATAACTTGGAGCTAAACCATGACATGCTTTAAAATGCTTTAAAGTCTTAAAATCAACTATATGTACTGGTAACCAGTGAAGAGAGGCTAAAACAGGGCTGATATAATCTGGTCCTCTAGTTTCTAGTACTGTTTCCCAGCAGCTGCATTGTGTACCAGCTGAAGGTGTGAGATACAATAACAGAATTGTGTTGTCCCATTGGCAGCATGTATACACAGAACAACAGGGGCCCCATGATGAAGCCTTGGGGAACACCAAGGTCTGATTAATAGGATAGAAAAAAGAAAAAAAGAAATTGAAATACATTTAAAAAAAAAGTTAGATGTTATAAAAATGGTCAATGTAATTCAGTTTCTTGAGCACAGCATGTGAGCAGAAAGATTTATAGAAAGGATAAAATAGTGGGAACAACACGGTTTTAAAAACTCAGGCAGACATAAAATCTGAAGGAAGACTTTAGTTTGACAGATGTGTCCTTTAAAGTGCACATTGAGAGACCTATGCTCAATAATTATTGAGCAAGGCAGGGTTACAGTGAAGAGAAGGGTCACATGACCAATGTGGAGTTTGATTTCCTTTATTTTATTTGTGAAGAAGGACACGATTTGCTCACAGATCAAGGGGAGGCTTGTTGACTAGGTCTGACGATTTGATAGTTTAGAAAATAACTCTGGTCTGGACGGTTTGTGGAGGACCTGGCTTCTTTTACTGCTTTTGGATAAATGGATATTCGTTCTTTCAGAATTTCCTTTCCATTTCCGTTAGGCTTGTCTACTTTTTCTCTTCATTTAGTGTTTTCATTTAGCCTTTGACTCGCCTGATTCTGACATGTGCATCACCTGATTGTATTTGGACTGTGGGAGGAAACCGGAGCACCCCACGCCGGCAAAGGGAGACCATGCTAACTCCACACACAGAGCCCCGCCGGACAGTCAGCTGAACCCAGAACTGACAGTGCTAATCACTTCAGCAGTGTTACCATACCAAAATATGAGCTACAGACATACGCCAAGTAGTTGTAAAGTCTGTCTCTCTGTCTGTCTGTGGGCCTGCCTGCCATTCTCCCTCCCTCGTTCTGCCTGTCTGTCCTCTCTCTCTGTCTCACCCTCTCAGCAGTGTAATGTTCCACATGGTATTTTAGTTTACCGTCCAGTCCAGAAAAAGCCCAAATTTAGAAGAAATATGAAAATTGTCAAATGCTTTTTTTCATTCACAGAGGAAAATATAGTCCGCCCACCCCCCCGCCATACCAACCTCCCCACCCCACACCCCACACCCCAAACACACACGCAAACACACACACACACACACACACACACACACACACACACTCACTCACACACTCACTCACACACTCACCCACACACTCACCCACTCCCCTCCTCCCTTCTCTTTCTCTGCACCCTCCTCTTCCCTTCACATCCCCTTAGTTTTTCAGCTTCTGTCTCCTTTTACTTCTACAACTCTCCCCCCTCCTTTCTCTCTCTATCCCTCTCCTTTCTCATTCCCTTCTCCTTTCTGTTTATCCCTCTCTTTCCCAGACACACTCTACAGGTCACTAATTGAGGCTTCTTGGTTCCTCTGACATCAGCCAATCAGTCATGTTTAGAGGGGGCATTCCCTGGTATATGGCCCGCCCCCAGTCACCATACAAGGTAACATGGAATGCATGGCTTGGCAGTCCATCTGCTTCTTAAGAGAGACACACACACAGAATAGAGGGTGTCCCACAGTGATGAGCAATCCTGTTTCAGTCTGATTTAAACTTTAGTTTGCAGAAGCTTTAAACCTGAAACTCACTAGTCCCTAATGCAAAGGCAGCCTGCTAACAGACAGACAAGTCAAAGAACAACCTTTAATTTCACCCTGGAAGACCAAGTAACCTGCCAGTGGAGACGACAAGCCTCAAATCCAGCAGTGAAGCAGCCGCCAGCTCCCAGCAGCACCTCCGCTCACAGGACTCTACCAGGTATGATGACTGCTCGACTATAAATCATGTACACATTTCATCTCTCACAGTCCTTTTTATTTCATTGGACATGTATTTGTCTATCATCCTGGCAGCAATTGTAAAGTTCCTTGACTTAGGTCATCCATCACAACTATCGCGTCATCATGTTTGGATGTTGTCAGTAAGGTTTTTGCAAATGAGTTTGAAACATCTGCACATCATTACAATGTAATGGAAGGTGCTCCACACTGATGTTGGCCAGTCCCTCATAAACGTTTACAATCATGAGCAAAACAGTGAAATACTTTGGTGTCAGTCCAAAGCATTGGTCCCAGATGTACATTTCAGAAGATGAGTTGAAACGCTCACAGTGTTACTCTGCTTCATCAGATACAGCATGAAATTATGCCAAGATGACCAACGGCAACATTTGAAGCAACCACATCTGAACCCGTTTTTGAAGAAGAACAAAGTTTTATTCTCTATTCTAAAATGGATGAAGTCTCAGAATGCTGTCATACTAACAGTATTCACTAGACATTCTTTGTACAATCTGACGTGCCTCAAAACTGACATCATATATGGACTGCACCCGGGTTTATTTTAAACCCATCTCACACGATGTGACACGCAGCAAACTGCAAACAAGCGGCCTTGAGATGAATGACCGCAAGCGTTTGAGTTGATGCAAGTTTTTTTAAGATCATATATTGAAAGCAAAGCAAAAGATTTGTGGAGAGTAAGAAAAATACATGAAAAAATGTAAAACACTTTGATATACTTTCATAAATGCTCAGTCGTCATGCAAAGTATATGTGAGTGTGGTGTGGTTCTTAAAAGTGATCAGTGTTCCTCCAGTCTGGGTCACTGAGCTAAACGAGCTGCTACACTGCTGTAACTGTGCAGCACTCAGATTACTTCATTAGTTCAGTGTCTTCACCCATCCAGCTAACACACATAGACCCACAAGCTTAAAGTATAAAAAAGACATTTCCACTATACGAAATGTGTTTTTTTCTTCTGAATGTGTTATATTTATAAGTTTTGCATTTTTGGTGTGAGTTTTTTACCCCTGAAATTATAATCGGAGTAGGAAAAACATCCTCTCTGCTTGAGCTGATCACAGAGACACATGCACCCTGTGACAAAGGGACAGTAGACATAACTTTGTTCTAAGGTGTCAAAAAAGGCCTCTGTTTTAGATTCTCCAAATTCAACTCACTTGGAGGGAGTGGGGTCATGTAAAAAACAAATCCAATCTATGCTTGCCTCATGGGGGAGGGGAGGGCAGTGCGGGGTGCGGTGCTGTCCTTAAATGGGAAAAACAGAGCAACAATCTGACGTGAAGACTTCCTACAGTGTGGCTGACATCTCACACATCGTCTCATGTCACACAGCATCAATGGCTGGCTCTAAATGTGCAACATGCACATACAGTAGGAGTTAAACGCAGAGGAAACTACTCATACATACTATACGTGTACACTTAACTCATGTCTGTTCCCTCAGAACACTACTGCTGTATTCAAGGAGAGGGACAGTCAGGAGGTATGCAAGAAACAGACCAGGTAGGAGCATCACACACACACACACACACACACACACACACACACACACACACACACACACACACACCACACACACACACACTTTTGTCTTTCATTATTTGGAGGACCCTCATTGAAATGCATTCCCGAGCCCCTCACACTTGCCTTAAAAGGGAACATCGCCTACATTAAGAATTCTAATGTGTTTTCATGGCATATCCCTGATGACATCACACATTTCAGTTTTCGCACTCTAGTGTTTGGAGTTGTTCATGTTAATATTTTTGGACTGTCTTATAGGAATAACATGTATGAATTTAGAAAATGGGCGTAGTTCACCTCTAACGATCACAACTTTCTAACAGTCGTTTGATGTAGTGCGGGCCAACATGTCATCAGAGTGCAGACATGTCCTCACTAATTCTCACAAACACAGCAATACAAGCCCACACACATGTGTATTTGTACAGGAAAAAAGTTTGGCTTTTGTAGTTGTTCCTCTGACTTGTAGTGAAAACTTTGAGAGTTCTGTTAATCACGGCCAGCTGAGGACGGCCACTGTTACATACTTTGAACAGCAGCTTTGTTTCTGTTACTGTAGTAGCTGATGGTACATTGTGTTACGCTCTTCAATCCTAATTTCCTCTTAAATGTCCTCTTACAGTAAGTATCATTAAAGTTACTTCTTGGCTGTTTGTACTGACAAGCTGGCTGGTGTCAAGTAGTCAGTGTGACATGGTGGGGGAGCTCAATGATCATGTAACAAAGTGTCATATTGAGCTTCCTGTTCCCAGATCTTGCTAATAACGTATGTGTTGTAAAGCAAGGAGCTGCTGTCCTGCTGCACTGGGATGGACATGAGAAAGTGTACGGAGGGTAGGGAGGAGGAAATGCTGTATTTATTTACTGAGAAGTCAAAAGTCATGGGGGCACTTGGTAAGGAACACTTTCACATAACCCCTTACACACACACACACACACACACAACACACACACACACACACACACACACACACACACACACACACACACACACACACACACACACACACACACACACACCAGTCCCCCTCTGGGTCCAAGAGAACGTGATTCCCAGGGTCAATTTCACATGGGAGACGGAGACGGAGACGGAGACGGAGACGGAGACGGAGGGGGAGGGGGAGCGGGGAAGGGGGAGGGGGGAGAGCGAGGAGGAGAGGCATATGGAAAGTGAAGGAGCGGGGAACAGATACACTTGAATTTTATCAAAAGAGCCAATCCACAGCCACTCTG
Organism: Cottoperca gobio; assembly: GCF_900634415.1. Taxonomy (NCBI): domain Eukaryota; kingdom Metazoa; phylum Chordata; class Actinopteri; order Perciformes; family Bovichtidae; genus Cottoperca; species Cottoperca gobio. The sequence goes on from NC_041364.1 coordinate 24,828,480, forward strand.
ACACACACATGCAGGGCTTTATAAAGCTTGAACACACACTTAACGTCCAGTGATGCAACTTCATCAGTTACAGTTCAGCTGACATTTCAACTGCTTTCAGTGCTCTGATCAGGCTCCAGTGTTTGACTCAGTGCAGTTCAGCATTGCCATTTTTGGTAATTGATTTTAAGACCCACTTTAAGGGACTTTTATGTGTAGTACAGCTGACTCTGTTTCACTTAGACTCTGCACATATCAGAGGTTTTCCTCAATCTTTTCATCTAAAACTAATTGATTTCACATTACACAGGCATCACTGTGTGTGTGTGTGTGTGTGTGTGTGTGTGTGTGTGTGTGTGTGTGTGTGTGTGTGTGTGTGTGTGTGTGTGTGTGTGAGAGATTCAGTGTGACAGACAGACAGACAGACAGTCACAGTAAAATGGAGAGAGGGCTTCCTGCGTGTGATTTAGAGCCAAGAGGAAAGAGAAAGAAGACCATATTAGGCAATGTTTGGCTCAACAGAAGAGATTGGCTTTGACTGTTATCACAGCCTGTCTAAACACACACATGCAGGCTCTCTCCCACACACACACATACACACACATACACACACACACACGCACACATACACACGCACACACACACACACACACACACACACACACACACACACACACACACACACGTTCCCACTCAGGGCCTGTAGTTGGGACAGAGAGTACAGCTTTATTGGTATGAAAACATGAAATTGAAGTGATTCAACATTTGGCTTTTTATTTATGTATTATGTAAGGGAGTTATTATATAGTGATTCTATATTATATCCTGTTGAGTCAATCAGGCAGTATTTATACAGTGGCTGTGCTGACTCCCATCATCCCGCATCATCACATCCTTTGTGGTACTCCATGTGTCAGAAGCATTGTTGATGTTGTGTTGTACTGTACGGTTTGTGTGGATAAAATACTCTCAACACCTTTATGTATTTTCTGACCATCGACTTCACTAGTCGATTAATCGTTGCAGCTCTATTGTCTTAAACATGTCAAAATGGAACAAATAAACAGCAAATACAAAAATCATCTGATGTGAAATACTATCATATCAGACAATGGTGAGCAACATCATAACACACATCCATGATATCACTTTTAGCTTGAAGGTGTGTGTGTGTGTGTGTGTGTGTGTGTGTGTGTGTGTGTGTGTGTGTGTGTGTGTGTGTGTGTGTGTGTGTCTGCACTCTGTATAGCTTTGGTATTGATATTAGGGGTGTTACCTGCAGTAACTCTGTATTGTGTGAGAGCAATGTACTTTCATTACCTCCACTAATTGAAAGAAAGCTTGATTTTAGCAGCAGCTGCTACATATCTGGGAGCCTTATAGCAGCTCACCAGCTGCTCTCACATGTTAACTCCTGGGGCCCCTCTCAGCTCTGGAGCCCTAGATGAACCAGGCTTTTGTCTTTGGTTACCAGCAGAAGGGAATTTTATGTGAATGTTTCCCTTATTGTGAAATCCAGAAATCTGAATTGTTTTATGGCACAGTAATGAAAGTGAGTAGCTCTACTGGCTCCTCCTGACCAAGTGTAGTGTGTAGGAACTGATTTCTCTGGATATCTGTGGTATGGTCTTTGCTTTTGTTTTTGGCCCAGTTATAGTTTATTGTTTGCAGATGGTGATGGATGTTGTCATGTTTTCTAGATAGATAAAGGTGTGTCAGGAGCCCCAGTCTGTGAAAGGTGACACAATAAAGGCAGGAAGTCATGTTTCTGTTTGTGATATGCTGTAATGTTGGACTTAAGGATAAGGTATTGCTGATATTCACTGTAACAGTACTGATGGAGGTGTGAACTGAACTTTTCCACAATCATATGTTCACATATTCCACACATAACAATTCATGTTTAAGTCTTTATTCAATACTATTATCAAAACCTTTGCATCTAAAACATTTACTCTGTACATTACACATCTTCATAAGAACAGAATACAGACTTGAAGCTTGAAGTCACACACACACACACACACACACACACACACACACACACACACACACACACACACACACACACACACACACACACACACTGCTTGGGAGAGGGTATATTTGTTTGTTGGTTTGGTTTAGTGAGGGCAACACTTCCTGAGGACAGGAGGCTTTCTGTGTGTGCGTGTGTTTGTGTGTGTTTGAGTGCATGTGTGTTTGTGTGTGCGAGAGAGAGAGAGAGAGAGAGAGAGAGAGAGAGAGAGAGAGAGAGGGGTTGTGCTTCTTAATATGGACTTGTTGGGCCCAGAGCAGAGTGAGAGGGACAGAGTGAGACGAAGGCCTCCTCTTCCTCTGCTGCCTTTTAAGTGAGTCTTTCCCCACTGTGACTAGAAAAGGGAATGAATGTAGCCAGCTGGAAGAGTGTGGGGGGGGGGGGGGTGGGGGAGCTATCGGTGGGAGCGATCACAGACTGGAAGAGGGAATGTTTATCCAAAGAAGCAATCCCATTTTCCATGATCCCAAAACTAAAAGGCTGGCTCAAGCCTTATATGGGAAGACTGGGAGTTTCCAGGAGGGCAGTCAGAGCATTCTTAGAAAACACTGCACTTCTCTGTCTGTCTTTACATGTCTCTCTCTCTCTGTTTGTCTTTACATGTCTCTCTCTCTCTGTCTGTCTTTACATGTCTCTCTCTCTCTGTTTGTCTTTACATGTCTCTCTCTCTCTGTCTGTCTTTACATGTCTCTCTCTCTCTGTCTGTCTTTACATGTCTCTCTCTCTCTGTCTGTCTTTACATGTCTCTCTCGCTCTCTGTTTGTCTTTACATGTCTCTCTCTCTCTGTCTGTCTTTACATGTCTCTCTCTCTCTGTCTGTCTTTACATGTCTCTCTCTCTGTGTCTGTCTTTACATGTCTCTCTCTCTCTGTGTCTGTCTTTACATGTCTCTCTCTCTCTGTCTGTCTTTACATGTCTCTCTCTCTCTGTGTCTGTCTTTACATGTCTCTCTCTCTCTGTCTGTCTTTATATGTCTCTCTCTCTCTCTGTGTCTGTCTTTACATGTCTCTCTCTCTCTGTGTCTGTCTTTACATGTCTCTCTCTCTCTGTGTCTGTCTTTACATGTCTCTCTCTCTCTGTCTGTCTTTACATGTCTCTCTCTCTCTGTGTCTGTCTTTACATGTCTCTCTCTGTCTTTACATGTCTCTCTCTGTCTTTACATGTCTCTCTCTCTCTCTGTGTCTGTCTTTACATGTCTATCTCTCTCTGTCTGTCTTTACAGGTCTCTCTCTCTCTGTCTGTCTTTACATGTCTCTCTCTCTGTGTCTGTCTTTACATGTCTCTCTCTCTCTCTCTGTCTGTCTTTACATGTCTCTCTCTCTCTGTCTGTCTTTACATGTCTCTCTCTCTCTCTGTCTGTCTTTACATGTCTCTCTCTCTGTCTGTCTTTACAGGTCTCTATCTCTCTCTGTCTGTCTTTAGAGGTCTCTCTCTCTGTGTCTGTCTTTACATGTCTCTCTCTCTCTCTGTCTGTCTTTACATGTCTCTCTCTCTGTGTCTGTCTTTACATGTCTCTCTATCTCTCTGTCTGTCTTTACATATCTCTCTCTCTCTGTCTGTCTTTACATCTCTCTCTCTCTCTCTCTCTCTCTCTCTCTCTCTCTCTCTCTCTCTCTCTCTCTCTTTCTCTCTCTCTCTGTGTCTGTCTTTACATGTCTCTCTCTCTCTATCTGTCTGTCTTACATGTCCTCTCTCTCTCTGTCTGTCTTTACAGGTCTCTCTCTCTCTGTGTCTGTCTTTACATGTCTCTCTCTCTCTCTGTCTGTCTTTACATGTCTCTCTCTCTCTCTCTGTCTGTCTTTACATGTCTCTCTCTCTCTGTCTGTCTTTACATGTCTCTCTCTCTGTGTCTGTCTTTACATGTCTCTCTCTCTGTCTGTCTTTACAGGTCTCTCTCTCTGTGTCTGTCTTTACAGGTCTCTATCTCTCTGTCTGTCTTTACATCTCTCTCTCTCTCTCTGTCTGTCTTTACATGTCTCTCTCTCTCTGTCTGTCTGTCTTTACATGTCTCTCTCTCTCTGTCTGTCTTTACAGGTCTCTCTCTCTCTGTGTCTGTCTTTACATGTCTCTCTCTCTCTCTGTCTTCTCTCTCTGTCTGTCTGTCGTTACATGTCTCTCTCTCTCTGTCTGTCTTTACAGGTCTCTCTCTCTCTGTGTCTGTCTTTACATGTCTCTCTCTCTCTGTCTGTCATTACATGTCTCTCTCTCTCTCTCTGTCTGTCTTTACAGGTCTCTCTCTCTCTGTCTGTCTTTACATGTCTCTCTCTGTGTGTCTGTCTTTACATGTCTCTCTCTCTCTGTGTCTGTCTTTACATGTCTCTCTCTCTGTGTCTGTCTTACAGATTTCTCTTTCTCTCTGTCTGTCTTACATGTCTCTCTCGCTCTCTGTCTGTCTTTACATGTCTCTCTCTCTCTCTGTCTGTCTTTACATGTCTCTCTCTCTCTCTCTCTCTCTCTGTCTGTCTTTACATGTCTCTCTCTCTGTGTCTGTCTTTACATGTCTCTCTCTCTGTCTGTCTTACATGTCTCTCTCTCTGTGTCTGTCTTTACATGTCTCTCTCTCTCTCTGTCTGTCTTTACATGTCTCTCTCTCTTCTCTACTCTCTCTCTCTCTGTCTGTCTTTACATGTCTCTCTCTCTCTCTGTCTGTCTTTACATGTCTCTCTCTCTCTCTGTCTGTCTTTACATGTCTCTCTCTCTCTCTCTTTCATGTCTCTACATGTCTCTCCTCTATGGGTCTGTCTCTCAGATTTATATTTCTCTCTGTCTGTCTTTACATGTCTCTTCTCGCTCCTCTGTGTCTGTCTTTACATGTCTATCTCTCTCTCTGTCTGTTCTTACATGTCCTCTCTCTGTGTCTGTCTAAATGTCTCTTCTCCTTTCTGTCTTTACATTGTCTCTCTATCGTGTTGTCTTTACATGTCTCTCCCTCTCTGTCTGTCTTTAAAGTTCTCTCTCTTCTCTCTCTGTCTGTCTTTCATGTCTCTCTCTCTCTCGTCTGTCTTTACATGTCCTCTCTCTGTGTCTGTCTTTACATGTCTCTCTCTCTGGTCTGTCTTTACAGGTCTCTCTCTCTGTGTCTGTCTTTACATGATCTCTCCTCTCTCTGGTCTGTCTTTACATGTCTCTCTCTCTGTCTGTCTTTACAGGGTCTCTATCTCTCTGTCTGTCTTTACATGTCTCTCTCTCTGTCTGTCTTTACATCTCTCTCTCTCTCTGTCTGTCTTTACATCTCTCTCTCTCTCTGTCCTTGATGTACTCAGTGATATTGAGGATAACTGTGTCTGATGGTGCTCAGAGGCCATTACAGTGACAGTCAATGAGAACATTGTGCCCTCACAGTTGGTTTGAACGTGTGTCTGTTCCATCAGGTGCTGCTGTTGAGATGATGCAGATGGAGATCCAACAGTCTGCACTGGGGTAAGAGAGAACAACGTCAAGACTCTGCACACTGTTTTCTGTTTTCCACTTAAGCTTTTGTAGGTTTCAGAAAAAGCAATGCCCATAAGGAGTTTAACAACAATACATGTGCATTTGATATGAAGCCAGCAAAGTTCCCATAGAGCAGGGGTGGGGAACCTTTTTCCTATCAAGGGCCATTTTTTTTACTACATTCTTAGAGGGCCGTACTAATTATTGAACTCATAACCTCTGCAAAATGTTTTTAAGACACAGCCCATTCATTTCACTTTTCTTTTATACTGTGCAACTTTTTATCCATGTATCTTTCTGTTTTATCATAAATCAGCAATCCTTTATTAGTCCCACAACGGGGAAATGTATCTTGTCACAGCAAAAGAACATATGATGTAAAAGACAGTACACAATAATTATAAAACTAATATAAGTACCAAGTGGTTGATAGAAAATCAAGTGAGTGAGTTTTACGAATTACCTCAAGGGCCGGATCAAATGGTCTCGTGGGCCGTATACGGCCCGGAGGCCGGAGGTTCCCCACCCCTGCCATAGAGGCTTCTTATCTTTCAGAACAACATTTGTATTGAGATCACAGGAAGCTATTTTCTCCGATGTCTTTGAAGTCCTGAGCTTTAAGAAAGTACAGGCACTCAAACCACCATCAAATGTGTTAGTGAGCACTATTTCCAACACAAGCCTCCTGAACAGATTCAGAGTCTCTGGAACTGTACTGCAGGGAAGAGCAGCGTTCTTCAGAAAGAAACTCCATCATATGGTGAAGAGCACTCATGTTTGTCACTACTTTGTTGCGAGGTTGCCAGGTTGTCTGCTCTCTTCCAACAATGTATGTGTGTTGTATTTCAGATGTCAGAGGTGAGCAGGAAGAGGTGAGTATCCTTTGCACACAGCGTGTGTGTGTGTGTCCGTGTGTGTGTGTTGTGTGTGGTGATGTGTTGTGGTGTGTGTGTTGTGTGGGGTGTTTGTGTGTGTGTGTGTGTAATGTCCAGAGAGGAAGGGCAGCATGACAGGAAGTTGCCGATTACAGTAGGTGCATACTGGGGGTTAAAGCCATTTCCTGTTTACCCCTCCACAACAAAATGCTTGAGCAGTGGCACTCCAGCTCGCTCTCTCTTCTAACGGCGCATGCTAGTCGATAAGGCGAGTCTTAGTTCTCGCTCTCTCTTTCTCTATCTCTCTCTTCTCTCTCTCGCCTCTCTCTCTCTCTCTCTCTCTTTTCTCTCTCTCATCCTCTCTCTCTCTCTCTCTCTAAACTCATTCATTGGACACATCGTTCAAAATTCATGAACTGTCTCATTGAAAACTCCCACCAAACCTCTGTGTATATACTGTAAATTATTCACATGTTCACATACTGTAAAAAACTGTTAGATTTACATTCGAAACATAACACAACATTTCTGTGAAATGTGTTACATTCTGCTACACTACATGTAAAAAGAAATAAAAAACTTATGTAATTGGTAGATAGTTCACTGAGAACATTTTCATCACTTTTCCTTCCTCCTTCCTCTTTATTCCTCGACCCCATAAAAGATTATTTCCCAGGTTTATTGCAAGAGAGGACATTAAGTGTGATGTGGATGAGGATTTGGAAAATGTAGCACTGTTGTATTTCTATATCTGTCGCTATCCTCTACATATATGTATAGGGAATATGTATAGTTTTGTATTGCATTATTGGGATTACGTATCTTTTTTTGTGCCAAACAAATGAAGAATAGATAGATCATGATGTAATGAGTAACAGGGTTACTGTTGACAGACAGATGTTCACTGTTCTTGGTTGCATTAGTGCATTTTGGATGTACGGTGACTGTTAACTTCATGTTGGATAGAGTATAGAGAAATGTTAACTTCCTGGTCCATCCCTGTGGCCCATGGTGCAGTGCTGCATCTCTGGTCAGTTGGTAGTCTGAGATGAAGCACTGTAGCTCGGGACAGAGGACAGAGACAGCAGTCTGAGCTCATCCACAGCCAGGTAACAGCATCCAGCAGTCAGCAGTTGTAGAAATCATTAATCATTATTATTATATATATAGTATTTATTTTTTACTTTTGTATTAGCTAATGTAAGAATGCTTATTGTCTCATTAATTTATTTTAAGAAATGACCATCACATTCAACATTAAACATTTCAGATGAAGTTGACCACATGGAATAAATGATATGACCTCTGTGGTTCTGGTGTTTAGACACGGCAGCATCAGGAGAAGGAAAGAACGATGCAACATGATGCTTTCAAATCTTCTCATGTGCAACCTGAAAGCTTCTGCATGTGAGGAACGGGATGCGTTGGTGTTGAAGATGGAAGGATGGTGTCAGAAAAGGAAGTTGTTGTTCTTCTCCTCTCTCCTGGGGTCCAGTTTTCCCAGGAATCCCTTGACCTATCAGAAAGGGGGATTCCTGGAAATACTGTTCTTGGGGGCGGGGCTTATCAGCAATTCCATATACAGTATGTTATACTATAATTATGTGTGCTGTGTGTAATAATGTTCTAAGTGTATATTGAATTAGTTTGACTATTTTAGTGTTTAGACATGAGAGAAATATTAGCTGGGGTTTCCTATCAACGTCTTCGCTCCTCCCTCAATGTTTGGGCTTCAATGTGAACATTCTGATTACTGCTCATGGTTAAATAAACATTTGCAACAAATAAATATTTGTATTTATTGTCATTTACTGTATATCAATACTGCAGTTTGGGATTTCAGAAGGGTTTTAAAAATCAATGAACGGGAAGTACTCAGATGCTTTACTTCAGTAAGAAAAAACAAAACACACTGTAAACAGAATCCATTACAGTAATCAAGTCATACAAGTACAAGGACAGAAGTATTATCAGCCAAATGTGGTACGGCTTCCAAATACAACACCAGAAGGTTGTGAGTTCAGTACCAGGGCTGCCACCATTGTACCCCTGAGCAAGGTACTTAACCCTGAGCTGCTCCAGGGAGACTAAATCTGAGCGGTAAAGAGATAATTAAAAGGGCAGGAGAGGAGATCTCTCTTTAGTGGAGCTGCAAACAACTCACTTGGTTGTTTTTGCCTCAGGCTAGGTGCAACAAAGAAAACAATACGATACAGTTACAGAACTAAACTATATTCAATTTGCATCCAAGCGCAACAAAACAAGGGATCATGTCAAACTTGGCGGAAACATTTTACAACGGTGAATGGTATGGAAAATAGTAACAATAATAATGAATGAAGTATAGATACACAGATAAAACTCTGTAATCCTACATCATAATGTACAGGAAATGAAGAGATAGTTGAGAAGTAAATAAACAAGGGCAAAGAAGGCTAGGGATGTGAAAAACTGTATTGCTGCCAATATAAACGACATTGTTTGAATTGTATTTCATTATCATCACTGGGAGTTTGTGAGTAACCTGAGAATAATTAAAAGGATAAGATTTAAATCAGATAAAATATTATAAATGAGTGAGTATGACAAAACATGTACAGAAGAGCTCCTATCAACAGATGAGTTGACTAGAAAGTATGTAAGATCGTAAAACCTCTGCGTCTCCAACAGCTGATGGTGGATGGTGGCCTCAAAATTAGCCATTAAAATCTTTAAAAAAATAAATAATTCACCATGTGGAGGGCTTCTCTTTCCTCACAGGCTGCAAGACTTGTTTAACTGCTGTCCAATCTCAATATGAATATGATTGGGGGGGGAATAAATATGACGGAAAAAAACGATATGGCCGGCATAAAAACAAATATAAAGTGCATATAAAAGTCACCATTACGCTGAATTAGTGGGAGCCCTGAGCTTGTGTCTCTGCAACGAGCCGGTTCAATATAGGGGGATAAATCCTTCACCAATGGTAAAAGGTTTCTTCTCTTAGCGATACAGTTAGTCACTAAGTATGACGCTCTCAGTGCACTCGCATGTGTTGATGTGGTGACCATCAGTAATTGTTTATGTCTTTCTTGTTCATGTTTTTTTCTTTCAAAAAACTCTAAGGGCTCGTTTTATGAAGGCTTCGTTGCCTCATGTGCGAGCCTGTATAGGTAGTGTGCAAACACGTGACAAAACTGTGTGACGTAAGCGTGCGACTCCATGTTGGTTGGTATACAAATCAACAATGGCGTCTAAAGTGAACAACAACAGCAATACAACTCCGACTTCTTCAAAGTATTGTGACTCTCTGGAGTCCTCTGCAAAGGCAAGATTCAGAGAAAAAGTCAAAATTTGCGGCGGTGACCCGTACACGCTAAAGCCGTCGGATTATATTGAGGATTTAGATTCATTACCGCCGATTGAATATCCGGATATTGTGAACTACCTTGTGCTACAAACGTTGTGGGCAACCAACGCACAAATGAAGGCATACAAGCGCTTAGATGCTTATAATGTCTTTGTTTCTGGCTGGGTTGGTAATCTTCTTACCAAACCAGTGAAAGATGACAGGGTGCTCCGTCCATGCCCGTGTAAGTCACTCTCAAAGAGCTCGAGATACACCGCTCAAGCCGTGGTTTGTGATGTTATCCTCTCACACTGTGATTGTATGGCTGTATTAAGCGAAGCATGTTCTCACATTGGTGCTTTGCTTTTCACAAGTGAAGTAGTCTCAAGAATAAGCCAAACAAAAACATGCACAGAAGAAAAGAGCAAATGGCATCACATGTAAAGAAAGTGCCTCATTACCAGTCAGCAATATGGAGAAGTAAGGTCTTACAGTGTCCGGGTATATCATAAGCACAAATGTTTAACGTAAACGTAAAACATTGCTTTAGCATGAGCTCTTAGCAGATATAAAGTGGACGCCACACACACGGGTGAATTGTGCTTTTTCTTCTGTTAAATCCTCACGAGTTATGTTGCTAAACTGCAGCTTACAGCGTTCGGTAGACAGCAATTCATCCCTCTTTTGTGGATCGTTGTTTTTGATGATTGTAGGAAATCTAAAGAACCGTTTCTCTGGGTCACGAGTAGCGTTATTACCACAATTATACACTGCGCACACGATTGGCATTTTCTTTCAATCTTAGACGTTTAAATACAAAGAAAATTACGAAGCGTTGCAGCAACTCACACGTGAACGACCGCAGTTTTGGTTGTGTATATCATCCAACATGGCTGACTTACGGGTTGGGAAATAAGCGTGACGTCACATGCACACGATCTATATTATGCAGAGCGGCGCATGAGAATCACCTGTAGCGATAAACATGTATTTTAAGTAGGACTCCTGACATCGTCTTTTAAATGTCTCCTCATCGGGTCTTTTCCCTTTTCCAAAAAAGCTTTTTAAAGACGTTTGTTTTCCACTCATTGTTGCTTGTGGGCTTAATTCTTTAAAATAAAGTATGAAGTGACAGACGAGCGTCTTGACATGACTACTGGATGTAAATTCTTTGTTTTCTTTTCATAAAAAGTAAGGAGTAAGGAAAAGACGTGAATGCCATGAAAATTCTACATTTTGGTTGCATGTGTCAGACATGGACTGAGCAAACTGAGCAATGACAGTTGTGAGATTAACAGACGAGACAGTGAGTCAGCAGAAACATCTCAACCAAGCTGCCAGCAGGACAGAGGCAAGAGACCCAACTGGACTAACAGGGAGCATGTTTCTTCCACTACACACACTGATACACACCCCACTGTCAAAAAACAGTTGAGTCTATTCTTGTTTTGAGAAAACAAAGTAAAATAAACAATGGTTTCATTGTAGTTTATTTTCATTAGTCTTAATTGATTAGTTAATAAAAAAGATTCAAAAGATTCACACCCAGCTTGAAGTTACCATCTCCCTCCATACGTGACCTGTGTGAACTCACCACCGTGCTGGATAATCACATGAGGCTTAGTGGTAACACATGTTAAACACTGCCTTTGTATGTACCATGAAGCCATGAAAACACAACATACTAGGTACTTGTAAACTTCTAAGTGCAGAGGCTCCTCCTGCCCACAAAACATGACAGAAGTATGATGTGTGACCACAGGGGGGCGCAGTGGTAGTGTGTAGCTTCCTCTTCCTCAATGACTTCCTCAATGATCCCCAGATTCATGAAGAAGGTTACAGGATGTTCTTTATCCACCTGATGAGTGTGTCCCATGCTTTCATGTCATGAGCGGACTTGTTTTCTCCATCTAACAGCAGTGAAGAGACACAGAACTCCTCCCCTGCTGCTGTCTCATGTACAGGTATGACACAGGTCCTTCCTGTTCTGGCAGTCACACACACGCGCACACACACACACGCACACACACACACACACACGCACACACACACGCACACACACACACACACACACACACGCACACACCTTTACTGTGCATCTGAACTTTGTGCTTGCTGGTTCTTGGACATATTGAAGTTTAAAGCCTTCCTGGCTGTGGTGCCTCTCTGTGGACTTGGTTTACACATGTCATGTATGATTGGATTTCAAACACCTGTCCTGTCCTAGACTCTCACATGTCAGTCAGACGGCTGTTTGATTTAATCCCAAAGAAGGCATTCAGCTAAAATGTTGATTATCAGCATTTTAAATAATAACGAGTGTGTTGCCTTTTCCTCACCGATTCAAACAGTCTAACGTATCTGATACTGGCAGCTTCGTGTAAAGAAATGACAAGAAAACATGATCAGGTGAAACAGAAAAGATTTGGAACCCAGTCAAGCTGTAGGCTACACTGAAGGAGAAATGCACAAATGGAATGGGAGAGCCCATTACATAAGACCGAGAGGAACAAGATGAGGCAGGCTGATGGGAGTTTTGCCCCAGAGCTTCAAAAGTTCTGTACTGTGAATAAAAGCCCTGTGCTTTGAGCAGTAGCAGGTGTAGCAGTTGTACTACTGTATGTGCAGTATAGGTGCCACTCCAGGTCATAGACACCACCTGCTTTCTGTAAAACACACAAGAGCTGAGTCTTCAATAGCATCCTGATGCTGGGTGGAAAATACTCCATTATAAGGAGCCTCTTGTAACCAGAAACACTCAAGTACCCAAAAGAAAAGTCTGAAGAAGTTTAACTTTCAAGTAAAACCTTTCTAACCTTTAATTATTCAGGTAAGTGTCACTGAGAGGAATGCAGGAACGCCCTGAACACACTCGCACAAACGTTATCGTTACAAACATGCTGCTCAGTACAACCCGTCTGACCAGATCACTGCAGCTGGAGGGCCTTGCTCAAGGGCCTCTCAGTGCTGGTGATGAGGGTGGGGCAACGGCTGCTTTCAAAGGTTAGCTTCCAGTCTGCCCTCCTCCCTAGTTACCACGATCACACCACCACACGTGGGGATTTCAGCCTGACAAGGAAGGAGGAGGACAGAAGGTAGAGGAGGAAGAAGCAAAGACAGCATAAAGAAGAATGATATCAGTGATGTTTTGTAAGCTGTTAAGCAACATAACCCGTCAGACAAATGTGATGCAGTGAATGAACTGTAGTGGAGATAAAGTCTGTGAAACAGAAACTCTGTACTTTAGGGCACTGCTCCTGTAAATGAAACATTTCTCTTGTTTGTGACTCCATGTGTATCTTTGTGGTTGTGCTTTTATGATTTGTCTTGATGATCACTATATATTATTATTATCATATCCAAATGCAAGGCAGATATTTCAGAAATGAAAGGCTAAGCACAACAGCCAGACTTTAAAACATATTTCTCCCTGATTGTGTTAAACAAAGAGTTGAGTGATGAGCTGCCTTACACAAATCCCAGACAACAGAGACAACAGGACTGCTGCTCCCTGTGTGCACACCCTGTACTAACTTTAATTCACATTTATGTAATTATAAACACTTTGTAAAAGAAACATATATTGTATCAATATATACAACCGCTCCACAGCAACAGCTTAGCTTTAATAATCAGCACCTTGACCAGCGACTTTATCTAGTTCAACTCTGGCTGATCAAACAGTTTGCAGCCTTCTGTTTCCTCACGTCTTTCACCCGCTGGGTTTTACACTGCTCACATGTCCCTGTCTGCATTCCATACAATTGTTCTTCATGATGCACATGTACTGTATGTAAATACAAGAGAATGAACCAGACAGAACAGAGCACAAAGAGAGGAAATAACCTTTTATATTTCAAAAACAAGTAAACAAAGATATGTAATTACATTACAGTTCATTTAGCAGACACTCTTATCCAGATATATATTATATTGAACTAACTACAGGGACAGTCCTCCTGGAGCAACTCAGGGGTACAATGGTGGCAGCCTGGTATTGAACTCCAAACCTTTTTTTTGTTTTGTTTGGAAGGGCGTACCACTAGACCACTAGGCCATCACCACCACCATCAATTACATTACCTGATGTGGGGTGCCAACTAGAAGGGCTTCGGTTTTAGAGCTGTTTAATTGGAGGAAATTGTGCTTCATCCATGCCTCTATATCCTCCAGGCAGGTGGTTAATGTGGATGATGGCAGAGGTGCAGAGGGGGTTGGGTTAGTTCTGATGTAGAGTTGTGTGTCATCAGCATAGCAATGGAACGATATTCCATGCCGGTTGATGACATGACCAAGGGGGGACATGTAGATGGTGAAAAGAGTGGGGCCCAGGACAGATCCTTGAGGGACACCACAGGTGACAGAGTGTGTTTGTGATTTTGACACTCTCAAGGTGACATGCTCAGTCCTCCCAGTGAGATATGATGTGAACCAGTTTAGGGCTGAGTGAGAGAGTCCGATTGTGGAGTGAAGACGGTTGAGGAGGATGTCATGATCAACGGTATCAAATGCTGCAGTTAGATCAAGGATGATGAGGAGAGATGGAGATCCGGCGTCAGTTGTCATCAGCAGATCGTTGGTGACCCTAACCAGGGCAGTTTCTGTACTGTGGCCAGGGCGACATTACCATTCACTACATTACATTACAGTTCATTACATTACATTACAGTTCATTACTTTACATTACAATTCCAGTTCATTACATTACATTCCAGTTCATTCCAGTTCATTACATTACAGTTAATTACATTACAGTTTATTACATTACATTACACTACAGTTAATTACATTACAGTTCATTACATTACTGTTCATTACATTATCATTCACTACATTACATTACATTACAGTTCATTACATTACATTACAGTTCATTACATTACATTACAATTACAGTTCATTACATTACAGTTCACTACATTACATTACAGTTCATTACATTACATTACATTACATTACAGTTCATTACATTACATTACAATTCACTACATTACATTACAGCTCATTACATTACAGTTCATTACATTACATTACAGTTAATTACACTACAGTTAATTACATTACATTACAGTTCATCACATTACATTACAGTTCATTGCATTACATTATATTACAAGTACAGTTCATTACATTACAGTTCATTACATTACATTACAGTTCATTACATTACACTACAGTTCATTACATTACAGTTCACTACATTACAGTTCATTACATCACATTACACTACATTACAGTTCATTACATTACAGTTCATTACATCACATTACATTACATTACAGTTCATCACATTACAGTTAATTAAATGAACTGTAATGTAGTGTAATTAACTGTAATTGTAATGTAATGTAATGAACTGTAGTGTAATGAACTGTAATGAAATGTAATGAACTGTAATTGCAATGTAATGTAATGTAATGTAATGAACTGTAGTGTAATGTACTGTAATGTAATGTAATGAACTGTAGTGTAATGAACTGTAATGTAATGTAATTTAATGTAATGAACTGTAATGTAATAAAGTGAACTGTAATGTGATGTAATGAACTGTAATGTAATGTAATTTAATGTAATGAACTGTAATGTAATAAAGTGAACTGTAATGTGATGTTATGAACTGTAATGTAATGTAACTGTAATGTAATGAACTGTAATGTAATGTAGTGAACTGTAATGTAATGAACTGTAATGTAATGAACTGTAATGTAATGTAGTGAACTGTAATGTAATGAACTGTAATGTAATGTAACTGTAATGTAACTGTAATGTCATGTAATGTCATGTAATGTAGTGAACTGTAATGTAATAAACTTTAATGTAATGTAACTGTAATGTAACTTTCATTTAATTAACTGTAATGTAACTGTAATGTCATGTAATGTAGTGAACTGTAATGTAATAAACTGTAACGTAATGTAACTGTAATGTAACTGTAATGTAACTGTAATGTAATTTTCATTTAATTAACTGTAATGTAATGAACTGTAATGTAATGTAGTGAACTGTAATGTAATGAACTGTAATGTAATGAACTGTAATGTCCGGACTTTCAAAAACATCTGTAACTCCTGAAATATATCTAGACTGTTTTACTCCAATCAAACTAACTTCAACAATCTCATCGTCTAAGCCAGGGGTGGGGAACCTCCAGCACATAATTGTGCAATTATCACTGCAATGTGCAATATTAACTTTATTTTCTATCAACCACTTGGTACTTATATTATTTTTTATTCTATTTAATTATTGTGTACTGCCTTTTAATGAAGTTAAATGTTCTTTTGCTGTTACAAGATAAATGTCCCCATTGTGGGACTAATAAAGGATCGTTTTCTGATAAAACAGAAAGATACATGGATAAAAATGTTGCTTTTTTTGCATTTAGCATATAAGAAAAGTGAAATGAATGGGCTGTGTCTTAAAATGTTTTTGCAGAGGTTATGAGTTCGATAATTAGTATGGCCCTCGAAGGATGTTGTAAAAACAAAATGACCCTTGACATGAAAAAGATTCCCCACCCCTGGTCTAAGCCATCAACCTGTCTTTTAGACCCGATTCCAACTAAACTGTTTAAAGAAGTTTTACCCTTAATTAACACCTCGTTATTAAATATGATCAACCTGTCTCTATTATCTGGCTACGTACCACAATCCTTTAAAGTAGCTGTAATAAAACCACTTCTTAAAAAGCCTAGTCTTGATCCAGAGGTTTTAGCCAACTATAGGCCAATATCTAACCTACCCTTTCTCGCTAAGATCCTTGAGAAAGCAGTAGCAAGACAGTTGTGTGATTTTTTACATAATAATAATATTTTTCAATCTGGATTTAGAGTTCATCATAGCACAGACGGCACTGGTGAAAGTTACCAATGACCTTCTATTGGCATCAGACAAAGGACTTGTCTCTGTTCTTGTCTTGTTAGACCTCAGTGCTGCTTTCGACACTGTTGATCATGACATTCTACTACAGAGACTGGAACATTGTGTTGGCATAAAAGGAACCGCACTAAGCTGGTTCAAGTCCTATTTATCTGAGCGATCTCAATTTGTACTTGTTAACGATAAATCCTCCATGACAGCCAAAGTCAGACTTGGAGTTCTGCAGGCTTCTGTACTTGGACCGATTCTATTCACCTTATATATGCTTCCTTTGGGCAATATTATAAGGAACCACTCTATAAACTTTCATTGCTATGCGGATGATACCCAATTATATCTATCAATTAAACCAGATGAAACCAATCAATTGGCTACACTTCAAGCATGCCTTAAGGACATAAAAAAAAAGTCTAGCAACTTTTTGATGTTAAACACAGAAGAACTGAAGTTATTATACTTGGCCCTAAACGCCTCCGAAACGCATTTTCTAATGACATAGTAAGCTCTGGATGGCATTAATTTGGCCTCCAGCACCACCGTAAGGAATCTTGCCGTCATCTTTGATCAGGATCTGTCTTTTAACTCCCACATAAAACAAATCTCAAGGACTGCCTTCTTTCATCTATGCAACATTGCAAAAATAAGACACATCCTGTCTCAAAATGATGCAGAAAAACTAGTCCATGTATTTGTTACTTCAAGGTTGGATTACTGCAACTCATTGTTATCAGGTTGTCCCAAAAAGTTGCTTAAGACTCTTCAGTTGATCCAAAATGCAGCGGCACGTGTATTGACAAGAACTAGGAAACGGGATTATATTACTCCTGTTGCTGCTCTGCACTGGCTCCCGGTAAAATACAGAATATAATTCAAAATCCTTCTCCTGATTTACAAAGCAATTAATGGTCATGCTCCAGCATATCTTAAAGATCTCCTAGTACCTTATAAATTATCACCAGAGTTTCTGTGTCTCTCATGTGACAGGTTGCCACTGATAAAGTTTACGTCAGGATCATGAATCGTGGCTGCGCCTGCTGCCCTGGTCCTGCCGGACACCGGGAAGCCTTTTTGACATTTTCCTGGATTCATCCATACTTTCTGTAATGTAATGAACTGTAATGTAATGTAGTGAACTGTAATGTAATGAACTGAAATGTAATTGTAATGTAATGAACTGTAATGTAATGAACTGTAATGTAATGTAAGTGTAATGTAACTGTAATTTAATGAACTGTAATGTAATGAACTGTAATGTAATGTAGTGAACTGTAATGTAATGAACTGAAATGTAATTGTAATGTAATGAACTGTAATGTAATGTAGTGAACTGTAATGTAATGAACTGTAATGTAATGTAACTGTAATATAATGAACTGTAATGTAATGAACTGTAATGTAATGTAGTGAACTGTAATGTAATGAACTGTAATGTAATTGTAATGTAACTGTAATGTAATGAACTGTCATGTGATGTAGTGAACTGTAATGTAATGAACTGTAATGTAATGTAACTGTAATGTAACTGTAATTTAATGAACTGTAATGTAATGTAATGAACTGTAATGTAATGTAACTGTAATGTAATTAACTGTAATGGGATGTAGTGAACTGTAATGTAATGAACTGTAATGTAACTGTAATTTAATGAACTGTAATGTAATGAACTGTAATGTAATGTAGTGAACTGTAATGTAATGAACTGTAATGTAATTGTAATGTAACTGTAAAGTAATGAACTGTAATGTAATGTAGTGAACTGTAATGTAATGAACTGTAATGTAATTGTAATGTAACTGTAAAGTAATGAACTGTAATGTAATTGTAATGTAACTGTAATGTAATTAACTAATGTGATGTAGTGAACTGTAATGTAATGTAGTGAACTGTAATGTAACTGTAATTTAATGAACTGTAATGTAATGTAGTGAACTGTAATGTAACTGTAATTTAATGAACTGTAATGTAATGTAATGCACTGTAATGTAATGTATTGAACTGTAATGTAACTGTAATGTAATGAACTGTAATGTAATGTAGTGAACTGTAATGTAATGAACTGTAATGTAATGAACTGTAATGTAATGTAATAATGTAATGAACTTTAATGTAATGTAATAATGTAATGAACTTTAATTTAATATAGTGAACTGTAATGTAATGGACTGTAATGTAATGTAGTGAACTGTAATGTAATGTAATATAATGTAATGTAGTGAACTGTAATGTATTGAACTGTAATGTAGTGAACTGTAATGTTTGATGTTTTATCCATTCACTTTGTTGTGGGCCTAAATAGAGAGTATGCAGAGTATGAAGTAGTGTGTTGACGACAGTTAACATTTCCTCTTCTGATGATTAATATTCAGTAGTGTAAGCTGCACATAGTAAGTATATTCCTATTGTTGACAAACTGCTATGGCTGCTGTTGTCTCCTGCAGCACATTGGAGACATCATGGTTCAGTTTCACCAACACAGTTTGGGTTCCAGCTCCAAACCAATCTGTTGCATTCATTTAAAAACTATTAATATGATTATCTGGCAGTGCTACTGGTGCTCCTTCTACATAAGGGATGTAGAACTAGTCCACGTAATGCTATGTGTACTTTAGTTGAAGGACGTGAGGGAGTCTCCTTCTGTGCTGACTAACACTGAGTTAACAGTGAGAGTCTCCTGGAACTACTGTAGCTTGGATTGTTCCTCACCTGGCTTTGAACAAATGAATGCATGTAACTGTGGACATGTGTAGACATGTGTCGCAGTCTGTCCTACAGACACGGAGCATCAGTTTTCAGATATGTTACTGATGTAACTTCATAAAGCTGATGCGATAAGTTTATGCATGGGATGGTTTCAGAATGCAAAATGTGTGTGCGTCACTGGAGGAGGTGTCTACAGGTAAAAGCATGCCCACAGTTCACACACCTGAGGCCAAGAGTCTGTTGAAATTGAAGTATGGAGATGTGTCAGAAAGGAGTGGCCACACACACACACACACACACACACACACACACACACACACACACACACACACACACACACACACACACACACATACACACACACACACACACACACACACACTAATCTATCCTTCCCCATTTGTGTGTGTTTAAGCCAACAGAAACACAGCCTGCTGGGTGTGGCTCTGCCTCTTGTAAAGCAGCATGGTGGTGGAGGACATGAGTCACAGGGAGCTCTCTCTCCCCACGTCACCTCACAGCTTCAGATCCAGTGTGATGAAGTACTTTTTTGACTCATTTACAGATACACTCTATGAAATGTCAACAATGATGACAGTATTATCTTTTGTAATGTCAAGAAGTGCATTTTAATTATACTGCATTGTATTTATTTTGCAATTTGCAAAGATCCACAGAAACGTGAAGTTTTTTTTTCTTTTGCTGTAATGCAGTCAGACCTTTTGACATTTTTCTTACGAAAGCATCCTTATTTTCAATACCCCAATAAATCATTTTTCTAAAGGTTACATTTTATATTCACAAACACAGCACAGAAGTCCACATGAAAAAGCTTCTGAGAAATGAGAAACCAGTGGCGGGCCGTGCA
This sequence comes from Cottoperca gobio, assembly GCF_900634415.1. Lineage (NCBI taxonomy): Eukaryota > Metazoa > Chordata > Actinopteri > Perciformes > Bovichtidae > Cottoperca > Cottoperca gobio. The sequence goes on from NC_041364.1 coordinate 24,848,581, forward strand.
TTTCACACCTAGGCCTTCAGTGATGTCCTACACAGTCCTACCTGAGTTATTCCACCTCTTAATACCATCATTATGACTCCATGGCTATAGAAACTATACATTTAGACAGAAACGCAGTATAACCGGGCGTTGCATCACCTTAACATAGTCAAGTACAACAGAGTTATATTAATATTTCCGAAACATTTAATTGTAAATAGCAGGCATTCCCAGCAGTACAATATGCAGTGCCTCTCGGAGGCTGTGAGCCAGGGGTACCGCTCGTAGTGGTGGACAAACCCTGTTCCCGGCTGTGATTGTCTCGCTAGCGTCGGGGTTGGCCGTTCTCTTCTCACGATGTCTATCTTTTCTTGAGAGGTTCGTCTTGAAAATGGCGTTGTAATTATATCTGCGACCAAATCGATCTCTTCTCCTCCTTCAGCCATTGTGGGTTCAAAAAACAGCGTGTTGAAATCTACACAAATTAGCACAACAAGTTTGCTAGCTCTGCATAGCTCTGCCTCTCAATAGTGCGTATCCAATCAAAAGACGTGCACGTGCTGACGTTATCGTACGCCTGCTAGCTGGCCCCGGTGTCGCCAACTCGAAATCTGATTGGTTAACGCCACAGTTTTGTCTCCGTTCACTTTAAGCGGCAGGCGCCCGCACTGTTGATTCTGAAGGCCTCAGGGCAGATTTCTTGTGTTATTGTTTTATCATGAATTAACTACCATAAGATTCATGAAAATGAAACGTTCATTGTGGAATCTGACTCTGAGTATTAAAATAAGAACATGTAGAAACAACAGTTCATCATAATGTGTAACTACAGGAAGTCCTTTCTGGGTTCTTTTATCCCTCACACAACTCAGGGATCACTGTTCTTAATGAGACATTTAAATGTGACAGGAGGTCACAACTAATGCGACATCAATTGGAGGGTGCACTAAACTAAAGATAAACACATTCTGATGCGTTTAAGTATATCTACATATTTAAAGACATGGAACATAAACTGTAATGGTTTGATTGTTATGCTCTATGTGTTTAGATGTACTGAGTTCAGAGACAGAGCAAGAGCTTCATGTGCTTCCTGCCACACTGACAAATACTAACAGTAGCAAAGTGTCAGAGTCCGTGCTGCTGTGAGGAACGCCTCCTCCACACCGAGGTCAGAGTCCAGTCTGCTGCTCCCTGAATTAGTGGCAGCTGAAAAGACACACATGGCGTGCAGTCAGACAGTTTTCCGTGTTTGAATGTTGCCACCAAAACCTTTCAGATGTTGCATCTTTAAGTATGTCCATAAAATAGCTGCACACATGCTGCTCACCCCGTGCTCTCTATGTGCATGTGTCTGCTACGTCAATGACCAGACCAGCAGTTAGAGACCGTGAAGCTCCGACAATGTTGAGATGAGCAGTTTGTATCTTGTGCTGTAACAGGGTAACAGGTTTAGGGGACACACCAAATAGAATTTGTTTTTGTATTATAAGTTTTCCGAAATTCTATATTTAAATATGCTATTGAGGCTTTCTCTTATTAAATATTTGCTCCTTTGCACACATTTCCAGAACAGAAATGTGAACATTGGATGAAGCAGGTTCAAAATGTGTTTCGTCTTGTTAACATATAAGAGTCAAACGTTTTTACAGAGGGGAGTTTGGATATCTCTTTGTATCACTCCATGAAACCAAACACACTGTCAACAGCCATAAAGAAAAGAAAAGATGTTTTGAATTGTTGTCATGTATTTTAGGAACAACATGTATAATAATAATAATAATAATAATAATAATAATAATACATTTAATTTATATAGCGCTTTTCGAGACCTTCAAAGCCATATAAATCAGGCTCTGAAGGAGATGTGAACAAAGCCCTCTGTAAAAGCTTCAGATTGTAGAGAGGAATGAAACGGGACAGTTTGGTGTGTGCACGTGCTGCTGAAGTGGAGACTTCTGGCTCAGAGTCTGAGAAAAAACTCATTTTGAAAAAACTGATATTTAAAATATGTATTGTAAAATTCCATACAGTTTGCAAGACACTACATGTGAGTAAGGTCATTTTAACTAACAGATAGCATATCTAAAGTTGGAGACTTGAGGATCGGGCAGAGAAAAACATTGTCAAGTTAGGTGGACAAAATGTTTAGACTGGAGTACTGCTGAGCTTCAACCAGAGCTCCAGATGGAATCACGACTCATAACATTTCCTTAAATTAGCACATTTTCATCCTCCTGTCCCTCAGCAGCTACAGATTACACAGAGGAGACTAAAAGCTGTAATTGACAGCATCAGTGTGTCAGCAAATTCCCAAACACAACTTATGCTTGTATTGAAGTGAGAGCATCCTCTGGCACACGTATTATGACGGATGTCCGTCGGGGGAAAGGAGGAAGTAGTGTGACGTTATTACAGAGCCACAAAGTCCACACCGCAGTCAACACTGGTGTTAACCCTGGCCACGGCCATGACCCTCGTGGAGAGGGCACGGACAAACAACATATTTTATCGGTGAATTTGGATTACTCATTGGACCCTGGCAGAACATTTTGAAAACAGCAAATAATGTTTCCCCACAGTAGGGTTTGAACACACCGCTCTCAAAACACAGCCACACACACTCTTTTTTCATTTGAATATCAGTAGCTATCAGTAGTGTTAGAAGCATGGACACAGTATGTATCAATGCACAGTGTGTACTGCAATCCAACACATTTACCTTCACTACACTGCAATAATGTGTGCGGATATACACACAAAAGCATGTTTTTTAAATCTGAATTTCACTTTTTATCTTCTTCTTATTATCCATGTCCGATCAGTTATCTAAAGGGGAACAACTTCTCCTATTCATTTTTAATAATGATTGTTTTTGTCTTTATTATATAGTACAGACGAAGATAGACAGGAGAGGGGGTAGGGAGGGGATGACATGCAAAGGGCTGCGGGTCAGATTGGACAATAGCACATGAGGCGCCCGCTCCACCAGGTGAGCTACCGGGGCCCCCACCTTCTCCTAACTCAAGCCATCGTTGAGGACGTTTCACTATGTTCATGTGTGAATATTCTGTTGTTTTATAAATACATCGTGATCATAGCTAATCATGAATATACAATTGTAAAGGATGAACAAGAAAACCCTGCTGTTGTAGAACTTGGGTCTCTTGTAGTCCCATCATTCCTGCTGTACTAACGTTTAAATGACTAACGTCTTCACTAGGAACAATCACTATGGAAAACAGCAGCAGTATTCAGGCAGAGTTTTAACAAATGAACTGTTCAGCCGTATTGTTTTAAGACCCATTGTCTGGTAAGTAAAAATAAAATGTCCTATCCTCTGCAAGCCAGTGTATGCCTTGGTCTATTTATCAGTTTACTTTTTGCTAATTCATACTCACATTCCAGATTTCCACACTTTGGATGTGAATATGTTACTAAGAATGTTCTGCAGGTACGCTCACATTAGCCCCCCCCCCCCCCCCCCCCCTCAGCCCCCATATAGGATGTGATGTCTGATTAATACTGAGCAGAGCCATCACACACTCTGGTTATAAGAGTTGTGTTACTGTGGGAGACTTAGTAATTGTCAGTTATCTGCTGAACAATAATATATTGTAATAATAGGGTAACACCCTGAGTGTGTGTTTTTAATGTGATGTTGAACGTTATGAGGCACGTCATCAGTGTGTGAGGTTATTGCACTCATCTCTGAAGGGGAGAGCAGCGTATTGTTCTGCTGTCAGGCAGGCAGTCAGGCAGGCAGACAGGCAGACAGACATGCAGACAGACAGACAGGCAGGCAGACATGCAGACAGACAGACAGGCAGGCAGATATGCAGACAGACAGACAGACAGGCAGACAGACAGACAGGCAGGCAGGCAGACATACAGACAGGCAGACAGACAGGCAGGCAGACAGGCAGGCAGACATGCAGACAGACAGGCAGGCAGACAGGCAGACAGACAGGCAGACAGGCAGAAAGACAGACAGATAGGCAGACAGGCAGAAAGACAGACAGACAGGCAGACAGACAGACAGATAGGCAGACAGACACATAGGCAGACATGCAGACAGACAGACAATAGGCAGACAGGCAGACAGACAGATAGGCAGACAGACAGACAGACAGATAGGCAGACAGGCAGACACATAGGCAGACAGGCAGACAGGCAGACAGACACATAGGCAGACAGACACATAGGCAGACATGCAGACAGATAGGCAGACAGGCAGATAGACACATAGGCAGACATGCAGACAGACAGACAATAGGCAGACAGGCAGACAGACAGACAGATAGGCAGACAGGCAGACAGACAGACACATAGGCAGACAGGCAGACAGGCAGACAGACACATAGGCAGACATGCAGACAGACAGACAATAGGCAGACAGGCAGACAGAATAGGCAGACAAACAGACAGACAGATAGGCAGACAGGCAGACAGACAGATAGGCAGACAGGCAGAAAGACAGACAGATAGGCAGACAGGCAGACAGATAGGCAGACAGATAGGCAGACAGACAGACAATAGGCAGACAGGCAGACAGACAGATAGGCAGGCAGACAGACGGACAGACAGGCAGACAGACAGACACATAGGCAGACAGGCAGACAGACAGACAGGCAGGTAGGCAGACAGACGGACAGACAGGCGGACAGACAGACACATAGGCAGACAGGTAGACAGACACATAGGCAGACAGGCAGACAGGCAGACACATAGGCAGACAGGCAGACAGACAGACAGACACATAGGCAGACAGGCAGACAGACAGACAATAGGCAGACAGGCAGACAGACAGACAGGCAGGCAGGCAGACAGACGGACAGACATAGGCAGACAGGCAGACAGACAGATACATAGGCAGACAGGCAGACAGACAGACAGGCAGACAGCAGACAGACAGGCAGACAGACACATAGGCAGACAGGCAGGCAGACACATAGGCAGACAGACGGACAGACAGGCAGACAGACAGACACATAGGCAGACAGGCAGGCAGACAGACGGACAGACAGGCAGACAGACAGGCAGGCAGGCAGACAGACAGACGGACAGACAGGCAGACAGACGGACATACAGGCAGGCAGACAGACAGGTAATGGCAGCCCAGACTCATGAGCCTGTGACAGTAGGAGTTGATTGGTGCAGTCTTCAGGCCTGGTTTATCTGTCAGTGTGCTACACACTATTGTACCATCACAACACACAACTGAGAGTATAATTTTAGAACACACACACACTGTCATACTGTGTCCATTAACAGCTGTATTCATAGGATTCATGAGACAAGTACCTTCAACAAGATGCTCCCTGTCACGGAGCACACAATGATTCAAACAGCCCTCGGATTACATCAAAGAATAAATCTGCTATTATTCTGTTTTGTTATTGTCCACAAATCCCATCTGTTAGTTGTCTCCCAACGGTTTGATTTCTCTTTGTCTGGAGCAAACAGCCCTAAGACCAAGATGGGGGGGGGGGGGGGGGGGGGGGAAGCTCACAGGTGTAGTTTCATTTATGAAAGGACACATTGGCGGTAATGAAGGAGTGCATCAGTGTGGCTCATTGATAGTTTGACAGCACTGAGGAAGAAGATATATCAGGATTTGGATACACACACATACTTGTAAGGGATTTGCACATGGGATTAGTAGAAAAGATTAAAATAAAGAATACCATCAATTTCTCCTTTATTGATCAGCCCACTGAAATCACAGTTAATACTTCTGCATTAAACCTGAATAGAAATGTATAAAAGGTGTTGCGCTGACACAGAACATGATATTCTAGGGTTGTTAATGATTCATTGATAAAGTAATCACTCCTCACTATGAATGCATTGACAGATGCAGACATGCAGTGTTTTAGCATCTGGACTTACACTACAGCTGCAGTGTGTGACGATCAGAGCTTGTGATGCAGCACTGTCGACTCATTTCCTAAAACAAGAAGAGCAAGACAACTGCATGTGCTGCTTACCTGGATGACCCCTCTTCATCTAACACCTCACTGTGCCTGCTGACACTTTTACTAACCAAATGTCTACGACTCAGCACAGATGTGGAAATGCCGCTACTATTATATAATAACTCGTCATTTGAGATACAAAAATGAATTAAGTTTAAAATGCCCTGTATCTATATATGTATATCTAGCGACTATATTTTGAATTTCGTTGGATAACAAGCGCAGAAGCAGCAATGTGAAGTGTCGGCATTATTCATTTTGATTTAATGATTCTAATTACTGTACTCAATACTATAAATAATACCCATTTAAATTGTGCAAACACATTTTCAACGGCAACATGCATTTTGTTTCATATACCATTTAAAATCAAATCTAAATCAACATTAATCCCTGACATCACTGTTGACCTCAGGTCACATTATTTGTCCAACATGTAAAGTACCTTTGGTAACACGGGGCCTCAACCCTCGAGCCCCACGAGGTGCATGTTTCGGATTATTTTGGTTGCGTTAATGAATATGGCATACATTTTCACAAAGGTGTGACTTCTTTTTGTCTTTTCAAATTCTTGGACGTTGAACCTCAACTCATAAGTGTGTAATGAAGGGTGTTTCCCAAACAGTCACAGCCTTTAGGACAAACATGTCCCCATTGAAAGCCATTATTACATTTAGTGTAGAGAAAATTATTTAATTGTGTTAGTTTCTCATAAAAATGGTAGCACTAGGCAAACTGGCATTTAAATAGTTACATTTCTGAAAATGAATATTTGTAAGCTATAATCAGGACTGAAGATGGTTCAAAGATTTAACTTGGTGAAAGTGGAAAATATTCATGTACAATTATATGGCAGTTTTTGTCCTTTATACACATAAGAACTTTTTTAAATGATCCAGCACACTGACTCTTCAAATAACGACTTGACCAGAGGAGGAAACATGATGGTCTGGATGCATCGTGTGCTGTGCAGCAGATAGGTTCCTTTGTCATTCAGGCAGAATAACTGACCCACTTCGGGTACTCCACATTTAACTACTAATGTTTAAGACATTCTTAAAATAGAACCAACAAGACCAATTTGTGGATCTAGTACTCTGAGTGGATAATGTTCAGTATTGCATGTACAACAGTTTACACTCAGATCAATGGGGAGGAAACACATCAGCAGTGAGACGAAGAACACTGGAAAACACAAAAGTACTTTAGAGTTCAAACAAGCATTTTTATAAAAACCCTCAAGGTGTGGTGAAAGGACTTAGATCAGTTAACTATTCCATTTGTGTAAGAAAAGATCAATCAGCAAATCATACACGTGACAGTTTTCATTGTGCAGGTGCAGATAATGAATGTGCTTGGAGGTCTGAGTTATGTAATGTTTTTATTGGTATTTTTGGAGAAGACCATTTTACAACAGATTTAATAATAATTCAGAGCTCTATAGAGGGAGAGAGCCAGAGTATCATTCTACCATTGACTGTTGCCATCAGCTGTTTATATTGTCAACAGGCAAACTCCTAATCACCATAGGAAAACAAAAAGAAAACAAGAAAGAAAATCCAACATTTTTGATTTTTTAGTAAATAACATCCAGGGTTGCATCATTCAATTATTTCAGAAACAAAAAGGGAGAACGGTTTTCAGGTTTTAACATTTGCTTGGTAAAAGGAGGGAGTGAAATAATTGAGGAGTGAAGAGGGGAAAAGATGCTTTGAGATGTTTCCACTGGGAGAGAAAAATAGAGGGTCAGCTGACTATCTTCTTAACTTCAGTTTCCAAAGAAACCTTACAAAAAGTCAACACTGAAATGAGGACAGAGACAGGGATGGATGGAGGAGGGTGTGTGTCTGGGGTGGGGCAGGGGGCAGGGGGCTACAGCCTCCACATCCAAAAAAAACCTGCTTTTTCATTCTTCTTTTCTTTCGGAGTGCAGAGTTTTTATTATATATACATATGAATATATAGATGACACAGCTGACAAAGGCGTGTGTAAATCTATACATTTCCATTACATAGATAGTTATTATGGAAGGAGACACAGACTTTCTGTTTGTCGCTTGTCCAGGAAGAGACGTGTTGGTCCTGGTCACCAACGCTTCTGCAGCCCTGCTCTGGGCAGAGACCACTCAGAAACCTACAGACAGACAGAAACACAGGCAGCATCATTAGCAGTGTTCAGAAGCCCATAGAGGGTGGTGTCAGATACACACGGCCACTCCAGCAGGATAGTGTCTGAAAGCAGGTGGTCAGCAGTAAGCAGGACAGAACGCTACATTACAGAATGGGGAAAGGTTATGACAAGACCTACCAAAGTACAGTTCTTTATGTTTGTTCAGCACCACAGTATGCAATCTCTTTCTACCAGCTAACACTTTCACAAAAGCCTGGAAATGCACCAAAGGAAAACGCCAGATATATGAAAGAATGTTTCCTGTTACACCCGTTATAAGGAAGAACACTACAATGTCTTTATACTTGCGGCACACTTTCTTTGGTAGGTTACATCTTCAGTCATGTCACAATACTTCCTCTTGTTCGTGCTTTTTCATGATTGGTTCTTAAGCTGCGGTGATACATGACTGCAACCTGACAGAACATGGACTAAAACAGAACTGTGAGCATTTGCACAGATTGTGCAGAGCGTGGCAGTGTAAGGGCACACTAAAGGCACCATGGTCTGAGCAGTTACTACAGCAGTGTTCTCTGATCCATCAGCTCATCTTCTCCCAAGTCCTTCAGCCAAGAGAAGATTGTAAGATTTGCAATTTCCAATGAAGCTGGTCCATCACAGCGATAGTGAATTGAGAACCACTGATCAGGTAGTTTAATGTTGTGAACGCAGCAAAGCAGGATCCACGCACAAGGCAAGTGCTTAGACTGCATATCCTATGAATTTATAGAAAGTCAGCATGCGGCATGGGCTCTGGTCACAGTAGCTCAGTGGTGTTTGTAGGCACGAATCTGTACACAACAGTAACCGTACAGGCAGAACCGCGTGTCACATGTATTACACGCATCAGTGCGACACCGTCTGCCACCTGGTTAGGACAACAGAAACATTTAGTTGAGGAATATTTCATAAGTCTTCCATGAAGAACAGTGTGCCTAAAAACAGTTGGTGCATGTTAACTTAACCATATTAACCATAAGGAGGTGAGGTGTAGTGGGGCTGCACAATTCATTGAATATTAATAGCGTTCACGATTTTAGTTTCCCACACTGGATTGACTGAGATACTGACACTTAAAATGTGTGCTCAACTCAAAACTCCGCTACATATCAAATCAAGTGCTTCTCAAACTAACAGCCAGCAACCAGGGGGCGATAGAGATGTGAAGGCTTCATGGCGCTGCGCAGCACCCTGGGGAAAATGTTCCTTAATGTTGCGGGAGCAGTGCAGAGCAGAAGAGTAAAACTAAAATGCACTGAAATCTGGAGAATATTAATTTGATGTACATCAGCAGGAATGTAGAACAGTGAAAGCCGTGCTCTGTTTAAATGTGGAAATGCAATACAAATATTTGGCCCTAAAAACAATTAATAATGTTGATCTCAATATTGGTCAAATCAATCAAATCATTTTGTTCATACAGTGATGGTTTTAAACTCTGCTCACCATAGCAACGTCACCTTTTTATTGAAGAAAAAACAAAAAACTTTGTTTCCAATTCTGTAAAGACCTTGAAAAGGAACAATCTGAGGTTAGAAAAGGTTACTATAGAATTCAAAATCCTTCTAACTTACAAAGCAATTAATGGTCAGGCTCCAGCATATCTTAAAGATCTCATAGTACCTTATAAACCAACTGAGCCAGAGCCTTCAGCTATCAAGCTCCTCTCCAGTGGAACCAGCTTCCAGTTTGTGTTCAGGAGGCAGACACACTCCACATTTAAGAGCAGGCTAAAGAATTTCCTTTTTGATAAAGCTTATAGTTAGGGCTGGCTCAGGCTTGCCTTGGACCAGCCCCTAGTTATGCTGCTATAGGCTTAGACTGCCGGGGGACACCTCCCTGCTCGCCTCCTCCTCTCCCTCTCTATCTGTATGCATTATGTAAATGTATGTTACTAACTCATCATCCGGGGTATCATCCCCAGAGTTTCTGTGTCTCTCATGTGGCAGGTTGCCACTGATAAAGTTTACGTCAGGATCAGGAATCGTGGCTGCGCCTGCTGCCCTGGTCCTGCTGAACACCGGGAAGCCTTTTTGACATTTTCCTGGATTCATCCAAACTCTCTTTTTCAACACAACATAATTTCTGTCAAATGTTGTTTATCCTGTACACACGACATCTATTGTACGTCTGTCCGTCCTGGGAGAGGGATCCCTCCTCAGTTGCTCTCCCTGAGGTTTCTTCCATTTTTCCCCCTTTAATTATGGAGTTTCTTTTAGGAAGTCTTTCCTTGTGTGATGCGAGGGTCTAAGGACAGAGGGTGTCGTATCCTGTAAAGCACACTGAGACAAATGTATAATTTGTGATATTGGGCTATATAAATAAAATTGATTCTGTTATAATACAAGTAAAAAGCCAAGTATGATGTTAGCTCAGTTCCACCTCTGAAAGCGGCATCAGGTTTCAGCCACACCCTGGGTGTTACGGAGATGGTTAAGGTGTATTCAGGTATGAACAGGTGTTCAGTCTTCAAAGCATTGTAAGCATTTCATGTCAAATACAACACAGGCCATACATTTCTTGGAGAAATTAAAATTGATACAACTGCACCAGTCATTCAATGTGACCTTCGCATGTTAACTAACATGAAATTGTGAACCGACAGCACACTGTAGTGCAAACATGAATTTGGCTGCTTCAGTTTGTCGAGTTCTCTGAAGTGTCATGTGCATTATTTGCCAGCAAACATGTTCTTTATATATTTCTAGAGTGTTGGGTGGAGGGAGAAACGAGACTTGTTGGAACAGCTTCTGATGAGCCACTGGCCTCAGGAGAACTTTCCTGTCAGGTGTGGTCTCCTGCCATGACGCTCCTGCGATCAGGCCAACGGTTAACTAGCAGTCGGGTAGAGGGTGCGTTACGATAAGGCTAGAGCAGGCAGGACCAACAGGATATAAGTGTTAAACAATAAGTGATGAAATCTAATTAGCAGAATTCATTACATTTGTTTGGTTTCTGGAAAACGTTTCCTTTAAAATGTTAGTAAGTAAGCTAGCATTCTGTTGAAGCTGACTCATTACTTTCTGAAGGTACAACAAAGTAAAAGACTTTCAGCAAAGAAGCAACTGTGGCTGCAGCTGAAGGTGAAGGAAGAATGCGGCTACATTAAGGATCTGTTGCTTAGAGTACTCACATTTGGTTTCAGCAGAGTATAAGTGGGTCCAATTTTAACATCTGTTTTTATGTCAAACTTTAGTTTAAGAGTTGAAGAGTTGCAGTTTTAACTACTGTTCAAAATCTTCAAATCAATTATTCTGTGCCCGTGCAGTCTGTCACTGGAAATGCACGGAAGAGAAACTATTATTGAGAAAAGATATTTGATTTAACTAAATATATAATAATAAAAACAGAAAAACACAAACATTTCACAAAACATGTTAGAACAGAAGCTGAAAATAAGTTTTTTTATTTTTTATAAAGTAAATTCAAGATTGGCACAAGATCAGATTGGTACGCATATACTATACGAAGTGAGCTCCCACAGATGCACTGGCTCACCATTGACTTTGTATTGTTGGATGCTACTGGGGCGATCGTTTGCGTCAGGAGTCTTCAACGTTTTTCAGGCCAAGGACCCCCAAACTGGTGTAGCGTGGAGCAGGGACCCCCTACTATATATATTGTATAGAAGATGCTTGAAGAGGTCCGTGCGATTGGGGGGGGGGGGGGGGGGGAAGTAAAATGTATTTTAGTTCACCCCTCTTCTTTCCTCCACTCTATCTCTGACTGTGTCACCGCCCTTCGCGAAGTACAGCTTTATCTACAAACTATTCCTTTTTCCCCCAAAGACAATGTAACGGGAATCACAGTTTCATTCACGGTTCTACGGCTTGGATCGCCATGAAATCCCCGGCATTAAACTCCTGCGCCATTTCCTTTTTGGTCTGGCCAGACGGGACTCACACCGGGGATTTGCTGCATTTGGTGTGTACCAAAACCTCTCCGCTATCGGGTTCCCACTGTGCAACTCTATTTTCTAACTCCGTTGTGTTAGTAACTTTATATCTCCAGTTGTGGAGAACAGCCCGTATTCTGCTACGTTATTCCCGGGGAAAGTCATTGTTAGGGAGTGATTTTCTTCACCTGACCACAGTTGGTTGGGAATTTTGTGAGCATTTAAGTTGGTGAGCTGGTCGAGTTCGTTCGGTGTTCCACTCCACGAATGTTAGCTAGTCTCTGGGTGAGGGCGTACCAAGTATACACAAATAATAGGGGTTGAACGATTATTAGTAATCATCAAAACAATCCTTCTTTGCATGCCTTGCAGACCGCCTTCCCTGGTTTTGGTTGAGTGTGATCCTCCCATGCTGCACCTTTACACCTCATCAATGCCCTAAAAGGATATTCATGTTTGTGGACAGGCTTGTAAAAATATGTTTTATTCAGAAAACATTGTTCTTGGTTAGTTTAAGTTACAGATTAAAAACTCCATTCACTTCCAGTTGCCCGTCTTCTATTTAGACGTCAGAGCGTGTGCTTGAATTGTTTCTAAAACAGATTGTGAAGTAATTTACACTACAGCTCTTTACTATTTTAGCAGCGTTTTCCATCTTTTCTTTTCCCCGTGTGCCACCCAGGAGAGTGACCGTGGAAACTTCCACATACTGCGACATCACAGGTATACCCTTTATTCCAGCCCTGAGGGACCAATATTTCTCAGGTTGTTTCTTTTGAGCCACACCTATTCCCCATCTGCTCGACAGCAGGTGTGGATCACTAATGTCGCAGTCAAATAGCACGGGGAAACAAATGTTAAGTAAGAAGGGAAAACAATAAAGATATTTTCAACACTATCCAGTTTTGAGAGGGAATGTTAATAAAGACAGCAGAAGGGTCAGAGGAGTGTAATCAGAGTGAGTTGTTCAGCATTAAGACAGTGTTGTAGCAGAGAGAGCCTGTTGTCCAGTCCCAACAAAGGAACAGAATAGCATGGCAGCAAAGTTAGTAGTCAAATTCCCCAAGGACGTGCTTGCTTCTGCAAGACAGACCAATTGTATCAAATTCTTTTATTTGGGATTTTCTGTTCTTTTAGGGTGCCTCCTGAAACTTTTAATGCTGTTCGGCTTCATTATTCCAACAGGAATAATAAACTATAATTTGTTTTTCATTTCCAATTTGCCGTTTTACTTTTCTTAAAAAGGGCACTGGGGTGTGGGTTAGGGAATAAAACAGTATCTAATAGTCCTTACTACAATACTGAATGAATATATGAGCAATTGGTGTCTGTAAAAAAACGTCGCTTGGCTGTTTGCTACTAACCTTTCATGTTAGGCTTGGGTTTGTCAGTTTGCTTGCCTGTGGGGGTTTGTGCCTGCTGGCCCTGGCCCCCGGAGGAGGCCCCCTGCTGGGCTGCTTTCTGTTTCAGCATGGTCCAGTCAAATGTGTAGTCATACTGGTGGTTCAGAGTCCTACAAGACATAGAAACATGTGGTCAGCCCAATATTTCTAACAATCAGCTGTGTGAAACGGGTTAGAGAGGGACAACACTTTAGGAAAAAGACAACGCAAGGAAAACAATAGTAGGAAGAAAAGCAATATACTCATATATGGTGATGCTTAGAAGTGTGTCTGCACTAACTGTTCATGTATGCAGACCACTTTGCAAACATGTCCTTATACTTAGCTTCAGTTTGTCATAAGTAGCAGAGCAGACTGACCTGAATCAACGCTGGTATCAACACTAGCCACAGCAAAAATTGCCTTTTTCTTATGCGTATGTAGTAAGTGCGTTTACCTGAAAAGGATGCGGAACAGTTGGCGTAGGTACATGTAGTCTGGAGCCTCCTCAAAGCGTAAGCCACGGCAGTAGTTCAGATACATAGCAAACTCTGCTGGGAAACCCTGCAAACATGAAGTCATACAATTGAGTTGTGTGAATGTGGAGTAAGACCTTTTACCACTGTGCCCATTTAACGTTTTCTTACCTTACAGAGGACCTCAACAGGGGTGGACATCTTCTTCTCCGAGATCTTCTCATACTTTTGCTTCTTTGTGGCAGCCTGACAATCAGACAATACATTAATAACGCTGATAGCAACATGCTACCACTCAAACGTCTTAGTTGTTTACCCTCTGTGACACTGACAACATTCATTTGTGCAACATAAATACAGTATCAGTCACTATTTCTGCAGCGCAACAATCATGTTTGCACCACAGCTCACTGGCAGCTGTTGTAGTGACACTAGTGTTTAGTGGCACAAACTATGTGCAAATAACAGATTTTCAGTAAACAAACATTGTGGCTACCCCCTAGTATAACTGCCCTCTGCACTTCTGTTCTGGCCTGGACATCTCAAGTGGACTACTGGGTTTAGTTAAGTTAAGTTAAGATTTTAAAAACTAAGTTCACCTTAAATCTAAATAAAAGCATCATTAGCAGTATAAAACACATACTGTAACACACACACACACAAAAGGGTTTACAATGTGCATTTAATTGTTCAATAAAATGAACAAAAATGAAAAAAAACACAATAACATTTTGTGAATAGGATAAAGACCATTCACTGCCACATTCAGTTTTATTGTCATACCTTTAATCCCTGCCACGGCAGACTGGTTCTGTTGAAGTACATCAGCACATAGCCTAGTGACTCCATGTCATCACGCCGACTGCAGACAACAATAATGTTAGTTGTCGAGTCCAGATAACGGCATCAGCGGCGACAGACATTAACTTTATCGTCTTTGAGAATCAAATATTAAATGTGTGCACAGACCTCTGTTCAATGCCCAGGTGTGCATTGATGGAGGCATAGCGTGCTGTGCCAGTCAGGTTCTTGTCTTCTCTGTAGGGGATGTGCTGTCGTGTTCGGTTGTCTCGATACTTCTTCGCCAAACCAAAGTCAATAAGGAACAACTGACAGAGAGGGAGAGAACACATGTTGGTTATCAGTCAGTGACACACACACACACACACACATTATATACAAAAATGGAGATGCATAATATTACATATGTCCTTCATATTAAAAACACGGTCAATAAGCCGAGTCCTGCTGTTAAACATGACTGTTGAAAACATTACTGCATTGATTGAGGATCTGTGTGACAACATTAACATGCACAGGGGGAAGAGTGTTGTATCCCTAAAAAATAGTCACTTCTCAGCTTCAATGTGGTAACAGGGGCCTCGCAACAAATAAACTGGACAACTTCCAGATGTGTTCTGTGAAAGCGGCAGGCAGATTTTGACCTCCTTTTGTACAATATGATAATGCATTGTTTTCTTTTAAAGAACCATAAGACATTTAATAAAGAAAGTATATAAATTCAAGGTAACACAGTCATCAGGCTGCGAGAACACGCCGCTACGCAGGCTACGAAAGCTGGTTATGATCATATGACTTCTGCGTATAAGATCCAGCAGTGTAACACATTTAGCACTGTGCTAATCTATTGTATGATTGACTTTGAGGTTGCTCCTTTTCACACTCGACTCATCAAGCTGCAGAGTTTCAATTTCCTACAATATATAGGGTCCAGTTAAGCAGCTGCTTTCCTAAAACTATGTTACTCATCAGTATAGTTGAACCGGCTGACAATTATGCCACTTATTTACACTCATTTTGAGAAGTTGTATTATGTAGGCAACCGTGTTGTCAGATTTTGTCCATTAAAATGACACGACGTCTGTAATTCCTAATGGCTCAAACTAAAGCACAGTAAATATCCAAGAGACACTCAGTGATCATGTTGAACACTTCATGAATAGGAAGACCAAAAAGACACTAAACCACCCCAACCTCACCGTGCATGAATGCTAACTGCTAATCTGAATATTTATTCCACCAGGCTATATGTGGCCTTTCCAGGCCAAAAAGGCAATCGTACGAGACCAGGAGCAAGAGCATCAGTTTCAGCATTACAGGAGTTCAAAAGGCCGTAAAGTGACAGACTGCGTGCTCTGACTGTTGTCCTGTGTCAGCTTACCCATCTGCATACATCCCAAGAGTTAAAACAAGCCCTGTTGTCCCATAATCCAGATAATCAATGTTGACCAGAGTCATCAATGTCAAAAGCAACAGGTTGCTGGTATAAAGAGAGTTCAGGGAACACACCTCTGGAGGGCAAGTCTGACATCTCTTTCTAAGATGGCTGGATCCACGCTGTTCAGGCGGCTGCCATTAAGAAACAGTTCTTGTTCAATATAAACTATAAGATTATCCTGAATTCAACCTATATGAAGGACAGATCTCACAGAAGTGTTTTATTTTGCTATTATCCAAGTATCCTAATCATTTAAATAGCATGGGCCGTGTTATTTGCGAATGTAAACAGATGATCATGTCCGAAATTCAGGTCTTCTCATACAAACCTGACACCAGGGCTTCTAGAGACACTAAGTTAAAGAACCAAATACGTATGGATGTGACATCCTACACTGAAGCAGGAACCAGTAAAACCCAACTACAACCCTAACGGGTTCCATCAAAGGGAAAACAACCAGAAGTGAAACGGAGGTTGAAATATCTCCTTTCCTCAAACTATACGCATCAAACGCACTGAAGCTATCAAAAAATGGAAATTAAGCTATTATACTACCACTTTGAACACTATATGGAAATTCCTTGTCCATGCACACGATAACATGCTACGATCAAATGTGACCATACCAGACAATCTGGAATAGCAGCTGACACGTCTCGTGTCTCGAAATTCTGGTGAATTCCGACTAACTACAGGTGTGAGCAGACTCCTCCCCAGGACACCTGAAGCACATCACCATACTGGCCAGTCAATTTTCTTTTACAATTGCCAAATGTATTACCATTATTCTAGCTGGATCAAGGACATGTTTACCTATCTGTATCTAAAGGTACACTTGTAGTTAGTTTCAAGCTCTGAATGGAGTTAAGCATTCTGATTTGTTTAATCTGGACTTGTTAAGAATGCATTTACAGTGCTGCCAATGGCTATTTTAATTTGCACAAATAACACCAACTCATCATGTAACACCAACACAATTTTAATAAAAAACAAATATAAAAACACAAAATCATGTTAATACTTTACAGATTGAAACATGTTTTATCAAAAAATAACTTAATCCTAATAAGCCCATTGGCCGGAGAATAGTCTTCGAAATCGTCGGGAAGAAATATATTGTTGTTCGGTTTGTCGCACAAGTTATTTTAGATAAAATAAAAAATATGGTGCTTACTGCCTGTTAGAAGCCCTGTGAGGCTAATGTGAGTCACATGCCTTTATGACACCCATGAAAAATAAGAGTGCAAATCAAGAATAAAGTCCTAAATTCTAGCAGTAATCAGTAACCACTCTTAAAATCCCAAATCTGAGCATTTATACATGAAGCAGATGAACAGTTTAAATGGTGCGTTTAGGAGGGCCGGCAGTGGAATAAACAAAATAGACAAGCGTGTTGTACAAGTGACAGTTTACTCAGACTTTGATGAAGCAGCTTCACAGTAGCTAAGCTTCTCTTTGTATCTTAGTCCAAAGCATTTCACTTTCTTAAA
Organism: Cottoperca gobio; assembly: GCF_900634415.1. NCBI lineage: Eukaryota > Metazoa > Chordata > Actinopteri > Perciformes > Bovichtidae > Cottoperca > Cottoperca gobio. The sequence continues at coordinate 24,866,190 of NC_041364.1, forward strand.
AATTACTTACATTTGAAGACTGATCTACACAAGATGGACACACATTTTACATAAGAGAACTGTGATTTAGTAAGTTTGAATATTACAATTGACCAGATTCATTTTACTTGCTTGTACATTCTTATCATTAGAGTGCTTCTGGCCTTCCTTTTTGAGAGGATGCATCCTGCTCATGTATCCAGCAGTATGATGGCTCATTAAACATCAATAATGAGAGCCACGCAGTCTCAGTCAGCTAGCCTGCTGTCTAATAATATAAGGATCAGGTTAGATCAAGTGCCATTCTGCATCAACTTTAAGACTAGGTTTGATTTCTGTTTAATATGAATCATTAAAGAGTGAGTCATTTCATTCCACTTGGATAAATGCCTTCACTACTATAAGGACATCACATTAAAGAGACAGAAACTGGGTTTTAATGTTGGCAAGAAGCCATTTGAGCGACGATTCGAGGGACTGGGACTCCATATTACAACAATAGCTACTCCCTAGGAAATGCTGATGGAAAGTTTGCTGTCCTCTCCCACTGTAATGAAGTGCACACTGGGTGGGGGAGTACATACATTGGGTATTATGAGTGCAATATGGGTGCTGGTGGTCTGATTCACTTTAAACCAGTGTAGTTAGGTATGATTGCAAAGCGACAACTGCTGTTGTGAGGCAGCTGGTGTTGTGGTAAAGGTCACACCTGGTTTAATCCTGAGAAAGATGGGTCCTGAGAAGAGCTAACAGCCAAGCTTCTTTTCCTCTTCCCCACTGACGAGTCTAAACACTAGGGCAGACAGTAGAGGGGCAGGGGTCAAAATCACAGCCTCTATCCACCTTCAGTTACAGTTAGCATGAGTAAAACAGGCACTTCTGGTTGCACCCACATGGTTTTCTCCCTGTGATACAACTAACAGTGTCCTGTACAGCTAGGATAGGCACATCCAAGACTGGAACTACACAGGCAAAAAATCCACTTTAAATCTTTGTGGTACAGATATGATCATTCTGGCCATCAGTCTAGAAGAAACCACATGACTGTGATTTTCTTCTGTCAGGACAACCGTAGTGAGATCAACCCTGTACAACAAGCCAAAAGTGTCTCTGGAAACGTGGAGATGTTGAAACTTCAATATGTCTGACAGTGACAAGAAAGGCCAGTGCAGACAGGCAACTCCATGGCTCAGAAAAGACCTGGGGGAGAGAGGGGATTTCGGCAGCAGATGGTAAAGAGACCATGGTTGTCCATCTTCCACCAGCTAAACAAAGAGTGCATATAAAATATCTGCTAACAAAGAAAAGCTTTAACAGGCCCCTGGAGGGTGAAGATGACATTATCTGAACCAAGTTGTTCACATGCCACCACTAACATAGGGAGAGTTACTGCCTCTCGTTTACATGAAACACTTCAGTCATACGCAGCTAAACAGACATAAGGGGTTAATCCTGTACTAGAGTAGATAGTATTGGAATAAACGTATAATGAGCCAGCTGGAAATTGTGTAATTGACTAGTTACCTGTAACGCATTAAGATGTCTTTTGATGTACTGTGGACTTACCAACTTTAACTCTTATCTGCTATGGTTAGCTGTGATATTGTGCTAGTTTATGACAGAGCTTGTTAGCATTTTAGAAACCAACAAAATCAACAATATACACTCATACTCTGTACTGGAGCATACATTACTACTACAACTACATTTGGGTATCATGGAACAATGAGACCCAAACAACAGCAGTCCCCGCTTTAGGACAAATTATCTCGACAAAGACAAGCTTGTGCTCTGTATTAGTACTTTTCAGTACCAAACCAAATCCTATAGGTTCTAGCACTGCTATGGGACAGTATCCCAGAACAATCTTTACTAAGTGTTAACTTTGGTGAGTAAACAGAGCCCCCTCAAACCGGAAACATGAACTGGTGTATTGACTCGTTTTACAAAGCAAGCATGAGACCCAAGCCACACCCAGCCCTAGACTAACCTGAAACAGGTGTACAGGACCCAATCAAAGTATGTGTAAAAACAAAAAGAGCAGAGGAGTATGTGAGAGGGCTAACATCTGAACTTAAACACAGCCGTATACTTAAATCAAGTGCCTGCTGAATATAAATGAAACTGTTTTACAGTTGAGATTTAACACAGGGCAACAAGATACTGAACAGCATCATTTTGCCCTAAGCTTATAATTATCTGCACTGGCACTTAAAAAAAACTATTATTTATGACCAACTACAAAGTTGTATGATAGTTATGTTAGATTTGCAAACTAATGTTTTGTTTTTTAACAACCTAACTTGATTTGCAAGCGGGAGTGACTCCAACATCCTGCTTCTGTAGGTGCCGAAAAATTAGTCGTGCATGAGCACACACCCTCCGAGCCGTCGCTCAAAGTTCACGTTAGCTGGCATCAACTTTGTGTTGGCATCACATGTAGTTGTCTGGCATATGAAATTATCAACGACTAAAACGTCTGTTGGGAATATCCCATATAAAGTCACTAATAGAAAATTAAACAGTCTAATCGGTTGCTAGGAGAGCGTGGGTACGGCAGGTTGAAAATCCAGGCGGCCTGTGAAACGGTCAACAAGCAATTTGGGGAAATGTCCGACTGGGCAAAGCAGAGGAAAAGAAATGTAGAGACGCTCATTGGCACACACACACACTCACTGAGCCGAAGAACGAGTGAGAGCCGCTGCTCAGCGACGGACTCTTGTTCAGCCCTGTATTGTTAATCAAACCGTGAGCTGGCCGTGCTGCTCTTCTACACTTCTAGTACTGGCAGAATAAAATGTTTTGCAACAAAAAGACCCCATTTAGCTTCACTTCCTACAATACCATCCAGAACATCATGGCCTGCAACTACTCAAAATAGTCATGTGATTGTGGGAAGCTTATTCAGTTCGCTTCTGCAGTTTTTTTTAAAAGGAAATCGCAATTCATGTCTAAGAAAGTGATATGCAAATTCTGTCATTAATAGCAGAACATGTATGCATTTCTTTATATGCAGATACTCCACCAGATCCTTGTTCAATAATTGCTGTATCTTCTTGATAAAATATTGAGAATAAATACAACCTAACATAATGGTAGGTCGGACGTGTCTGACAGATGATGCCTGGAAGTACTGATCGTCATCCCTAATTGGAGCAGACTAGGGATGTCACCATATCACACATTTTAAATGCCTTTATCAGTACCAGGGAAATTCAATGATTCTTAATAGCCAATTCTATACCACAGTAAAAGTCAAATATTTGCTTTGTTAAAAAGATTCTAAGTAGTTTTAATTATGCATTATAAGCTGCTGAGCACTTTAAGTTAAACAGGTCATAATTCCTTCTCTAATATCTATTTTATATTGCTGTGAAAACAAATCGCACTCAAAACAACTGGATTTATTCAAGTTTCTAGTCAAAAACTACAGTTTACAAGAATAAATTTGAACACTACGTGATAACAAATCTTTACTGAATATAGCTTTAACGCATCAGTGTACTGCAACAGAACCTTTGTTAACGTTAACCATTAGCTCCTTTATGAAGCCAAGCAGGACAGTGTTGCTCACCGGCCGCTAACAGCAAATGTGAACTAGCTTTACTGCTGATGGAATAATATGGTGCGTAGATAGTGAGGGTACTGCGTCCTTGTGGATTTTAACGCGTCAGCTTTAGGTTCACGGCATTAGTCCCGATCTCTGATACATACGGTACTGTAGATAACCGGGTTCCCTCACATTCTTCAGAATTTGGGCATCAACTTGGTACAGAATTATTTGCCCCAGTTACAGTGGATAATCAATCATGTCAGGGCCCCGACAACACCAAGCAGTCCATGGAAGACTACCATCAACAATAGTCTGCTAACACAAGACCTGAGGCAGTGTCAGTGTCACTTGAACACACAGCAAAGACCCCAGAACACAGCCAGCTAATGGCCAAGCCATAAGTCCATTCTGCGCCCGAACGTGAAAAGATAGCTTCTCAGCATTCTAAGCATAATTACATCTGTGTAAACTTCCAAATGCCAACATTAATCTGATTTGCTTTAAGATAGACTGTGCCCCATTGTAGAGTACGGTTTTTTAAAGAAGTTTAATTAATTCTGCTGCCCAACTGTTAAGTGACCCATCTATCAAATCCAAAATGGTATGTTTCCCATTATTTTTTGGAACGCAACCACCAACAAAACAATTCAGTCAAAACAATTACACTATTTAAGTAAACAAGTATTCCATATTAGCCTGAATCCTAAATATCAAGAAATTAACATTGGTCTGTAAAACAAACAGAGCTAGGCTGCAGTGTCAGGGAGGAAAGGCTGGCTGCAGCGAGCTACAGGCAGGAAACAGTGGAGGTCGGGCTGTGGCTGCACACCTGTTGTGCAGCAGAGTACACATTCTTTGAAAATTGGGAAAATATACATCCCGTTCTTTAATTTACCCAGACGTTGCCTGTCTGCAAGGGCACACAATAAATAATCTATTTTAATTTCAGGCAACTTGATTATACACACCTCAGACCAGACGCATACAAATGACATCACACGTTGACAAAAACCCATGGATATTTGATTTGTGTGGTTAGCTAGAAAACCAGCATCATGGTCCAGGATGCAGAATCCTGTACACAGAAACTAGGCGACATCACCCTGCAAACTTTGTTACATTAACAATTGTCTACGTACGGTACTTTTGTACTGTGTGACCTGCTTTTTGTTTTTTTCGGCATATTAGTGTGGATGGCAAACCTTTGTAAAACACAAGTTATAAACTTGTAATTTATCAGGATGTATTTAGTGTTGACAGGCTTAACGCGAGAGCACCCAAATGACAAATATTTTCTCAGCTGAAGCAGTTTCACTCCAAAACTAATGTAAAAATGTCCTTTTACACCTTAATAAAAAGTTAACTGGTGCAAAATGAATGGTAATTGATGCTCGGCGACTGCAAAATATTTGCCACTAGTAGCTTAATAATTCACTAATCGTAGCCAACTGTCCATGCTTAGGTTTGTGTCTGTTCAGCTACCAACTTGTGATCTTCAGCAGACAATAACTGATGATCGATTACATTCAAAGCTCAAGCACTGACAGTGATAAGTGGAACTTAATGAATTGTATGTCAGTTTAAGTCAGTCTTTGAAAATCGATTTCTTTCTTTTTTCTCTAAAATAAAGCATTTTACTGAATTGTTCTCCATTACCAATTATACCTCCACAGAGTAATTAAAACATCATTTTGTGTATGTTTAGAGTGCCTTTAGGGTAAAGACTAGGTTCGTAATTATATTAACAAAATAGACAAGTAAATAAATAAAGCAGTAATTAATAGATTGAATAGTGATGCAGAGTGCAGATTTTATGGCATTATTACCGAAAGTCAATATGTTCGTTGTAGCTAGTGTGAAATGTTTTAGGCGAACACAGTAGCTAATGAGCTAAAACCATCAAGTCTGCGCACAATGTCAATACACCATACAGCATTTGTGTGACATAAATGAAACAAAAACAGTAACACTGTTAGGAATCATTTGAACAATATAACTTTTTAAAATATGGCTTAATGTTATAGGCCTAGCTTACCTTGGACCAGAGTCCTCAGCCTAGAGTTAGCCCCTTGCAGATCTTGGTGATGAGCTGGTAGAATCACCAACGTGGTCTCCTTCACAAAGTTTCTTCCATGTTCAACTCTGACTGACCAGTGTGACCACTTTATCTACATACAATCTATCGGATGATTCAATAGCTTTTGTTTGCATTTCTGCAGAGTAACAGAGCAACCTATCTTAATTGTTGGTCCCATCCCTAGAGCTTGATTGACAAGCAAGCATCATCTTGAGGAAAATATGCCATGAAATAAGAGAACTTCATGGGAGAAGAAACTGCAGTGTGATCAATAAAGTTATTTATTTAATTGCCTATTTGTGAATTTAGGAGAGGTATTTATGTTTTTCATTTGGTATTTATCTAGTTTATTAAAACATTATCACATGGCTATTTATGTACTCAATTATTCGTTTTTTTTTTTATTTGTCTACTTTTAATATAAATATGACTCATCTAGTTGTCTATACATTAGGATGCCTGTTATTTTGACAAATAAAAAGTAACATCAAAGTCTTGCCATCTAGGAGATCAATATCCACCTCGAAGGATATAACTTTATATTTCCACGATCACGCTGCTGTGCTTGCATTTCTGTACTGATGACTGGCTGAATGGGGTCTTGTAATTACATGCGTGCATAAAAACACTTGGTGTGACAGATTTTGGAATTATAAAATGGATATGTAATGAGACAATCCTTTTTCATATAGATACTTCAAGATACAGATACTGGTAATAGTTATTTTAGTTGTGTTTTATCCTTAATTGCGTGGCACAAGATAAATGAATATTACTTTGTACTATTATTTAACTGTGGAAACTCAGCAGTGCAGCCTTAAAAAGGTTTTCTGTTGTTATTTCAGAACTCCACCGCTGAATTTATACCTATCACGTCTTTCAGGATATACAGCAGATTTAAAAGTAACTGCACTACACGAGTCTTCTCTCCTTATTTAGATTATTTTTTAAACAGGACAATAACTCTTATTGGTTGTTGACCAGGTAAAGTTGCCGTCAGTCAAAAAGTGATACAAGTATGACATTTGATACCATTTGAGGCTTACAAAAATATTCAATGGAACAAGTGCCAATTACAAGGTTTTTGTGAAACAGCAGCAACAATGGGTCAAGTTATAGCCATGAAAAGGTTCTCTTAGGATGTAGTAAGTCAAGTATATGGAGAGATCACCATTACTATGACATACAGCTGTCTGCAAACAGCTCTATAGAGCTTCAATAATCCATACTTACACTGTGTCATGTCGTATATATATATATATAGATAGATATATATATATATATATATATAGATATATATAGATATATATATATATATATATATATATATATATATATATATATATATATATATATATATATATATATATATATATATATATATATATATATATATATAGAGAGAGAGAGAGAGAGAGAGAGAAAGAGAGAGCGAGAGAGAGAGAAAGAGAGAGAGAGAAAGATATAGAGAGAGATCCTTGACAGGTCTTACCTTGTTACAGTGACGGCCGATGCCCATGAGAAAGTTGTCTGGTTTGATATCTCTGTGGATGAAGTTCTTTGTGTGTACATACTCAATTCTGCTGATCATCTGAAGATGAAAAAAAGGCCACGGTTAAATATTTAACAAAGTAATTTAGCATCCGCTAACAGCAACAGCTTATTCTGTTGAGATGTAGGAGGGACATCAGATAGATTTATTCACACTGACATTCACCAGTATTGGCCTTTTTCAGTCACCAATAGACCTTTTCCAAAGAGGACATTTTGGTACGTTATAACAAACAACATTAATTGAAGTATTCCAGTAAGCCAAGCCAATGAAGCAGCCTTCACAACATGGACACACCAGCCCATATTTATGTTATTAGTTACACCTGTGCTTTCCTGCTGTGACATGTCAAAATGTCTGCTTCGAAAAAAGCCTAGTCGCCAGACCTACAGGTCTTTTGACTGTGGGAGGGACCTGGAGTAGGTAGTAGGTTGGAACCAACCGTCTTGTTGAAAGGCGGCACCACTCTACTAGTATTTAACCATGTTTCACTGCTGTCAAAGATTGCATAGAGATGGATGTGTGTAATTGTTAGCTACCTGGTCTGCAAGCATAAGGACCGTCTTCATGGTGAAGCGACGAGAGCAGAAGTTGAAGAGGTCCTCAAGACTAGGTCCAAGCAGGTCCATGACTAGGACATTGTAGTCCTTCTCTTGGCCATACCACCTGGAGACACAATAGTGACATTATGAGGGTGAGCCTATGGTTAATCAGAGTCAATGACAGCACATTGTCTGAACCAACTTCACAGGTTACATAGAACCAAACCTTCTCAGAGTTTTTATGAAAGGGGTAACGCGCATTTATGAGGGATTAGTGTTGTCAAATAATCATTTTATAAATGCACAGATAAAATGCATTGTTTAATTCTGATAATAGGTGACTGCCCCCCTTTTTTTTTCAGAAGTCAAAAATCAGCTTCTTTGTTATACAAATACTAAGTTCCAGGTTCAGATACCTAGCTATACCTACAAAACAGCTGGATTAAGAGGGAATAAATAAAGTGACCAAATCTTTCCCCGAGCACCATTTTTATCAAAAAGGACAGAGACTTTTTTGTCTCTGCTTTTAGATAAAATAATCTAAAATCCAAGATACTGTGGAACTATGGAGGTTAAAATAAATACATTTTGGGGTCATGGTCTGGGTGCTGTAATAGGGCTGCAAATTCCTTTTCTGACCAATAGCCGACAAGATTAGTTCAGGGGTGTTGCTGTGGTTAAAGTGCCTAAAAAGCCGCTTAGCTGCAACGATAACCTGGTTAACAGGTTAAATTCATCATTTAACAACCGGCTGCAGTGTAGGGATGGAATTGATAAGATTTATCATTAATTGTCTCCTCAAAAACTAAATTTGACAAGATCACATTTGAACACATCATGACAACGTTATAATTGAATTATTTTTACTGAATAGACATTGAACGAATCAAAATGTAACTCAATGAAACCTGCGTTAACGTTAGCTCCTATATTTAGCCAAGCAGGACTGTATCATCCACCAACAACCAACGTTTCTAGTCATCCTTCTGCCGAGTTTAACACGGATTTGTTCACTATGTAGCATTATCACAGGAAAAACGGGGTGCGTCACATCAGGTTTATTAGTGCCACGCTTCAGAGTGGTTTTTTCTTCCCACCATGGCTCTAGTCCTAGCAAAGTAAAACATGATGCAGCGTTGTACTTTGTCAATACGTCATTTCCCGTAAATCTCTACAGCAGGGGTGTCAAACATCAAATCCGGCCCGCGAGATGATTTTGCAAAGTGTAAAGATTACAGAGAAGACATTAACTGCCATTTTCCAATGAAAGTAACTGTTATTTCACTGGGGTCGCACACAACACTGCCAAGCAAGCAAACTGTTCATGCTGAGCTGCCGGTAAAGAACTTCTGGAGCTGGCGGGTTCTGTCAACATTACACTCTGTGGCACCGTCATTACACAAAATGTCTTTGTCAAAAAAGGAGAAAAGTGAAACGTGTAGAGTTTTCCAAGACAAATGGAACGTTTCCTATTTATTCACAGAGGTGAGTGCTCGGTCTGTTCGCAGCAGGTTTCAGGGCTCAAAGAATATAATATTCAGCGTCACTATGAGACTCATCATGGCGAAACATACAACAGCTTGCAAGGACAATTGAGAAGAGAGAAGATAAATGAATTGTTAGCGGGTCTGAAGAGGCAGCAGTCGGTTTTTACCCGTAGCCGAGATATCGGCGATGTAGCAGTGAAAGCTAGCTACCTTATTGCTAGCAAAATAGCATTAGCATCAAAGCCAGACTGTGAGGGTGAGTTCGTGAAAACAGGCTGCAGAACTCATGTGCCCTGAGAAGAGACAGGCTTTTGCCAACAATATATTTCTGTGAAAATGAACTTACTTTGGAAATATTTTAAGACATTGAACATTGTGACATAATGTCAGTCAGCAGCTTCAGTACAAAGAGCCACAACATTTTATATGTATAGATTTACAAAGCAGGAGGATAACTTAATCTTCTTCCTTAATAGTTGCCACTTTAGTTTGTGTGGTGTGGTGTCAGTTCATGTGATCAGGATTACTACACAGATGTGGAAATGAATGTACATTTAAAATAATTTCTAGATCTTGACGAGTTTTTTGATCATAAAGTAAAATACTATATTGTTCAGTTCCAGATACCTGTGACTAAATGTGTTGTTCTTTTGTAGACACTGTGATGTGTATGTTGTACAGATGTGTAAATGATAAACTGAGGCACAATATTGTTGAATTTGCACTTATTTTTCTTAAGAATTTTCAGGTTGTTCATAATGTTTTGTAAAAATATAGTTAATTAAATGTGAATATTTTCAGAATGTACTTGTATTTCTTTGTACTAAAACAAAAGGGGAACATTTGGAGTTGTCGTTATTTACAGATTATTATGATATGATTTTACTGGTCCGGCCCACTTGAGATCAAATTGGGCTGCATGTGGCCTCTGAACTAAAATGAGTTTGACACCCCTGCTCTACAGCATCAATTAGTTAAGCTGCGAGTTGATAGTGTGTCTGCCTGGGTTTTCGCAAGTGAATTGCAAGCCCGGTTGCCCACCATGTGTCTGTCATACGAGTATGACGTTAGCATCAACATTATAGCTGTGAACGAAGGAGACTGCAGTGCCATGTGTACAGTGTAATTGTCAGTGAATAAATGCTACAACTGCTCAAGACCCAAGCCAAGTTCCTGTGTCTTGCTTCCGAAGGGAGTTAGCAACAACTCCGGCTCAGGTTCACTTAATAAAGTGGACCAGCTATTATCGTTTTTAGGGAAAGCTGCTACTCTGTTTTTTCTCTTTTTAACCGTTTAACCGATGACACACACACAGAAATACCTCAGCTTTGAAGTTGGAAAAAAAAAGGATCTCAGCAAGCGTCAAAGCATATTATAGTACAGAGCAGTACCAACAAATGCTACAAACACATTCAGCAAACGTCATCTACACTGTGGGAGCCGCCATATACAACTCAAAGGTCTGTCAATGAGTCAATGAATGACTGACAGAGGCCCAATTCCAATCCGGCCCCTGTACCCTCCCATTCCATGACGGAGTGAACTCTATAGTCACTCACAGCTGAATGAGGCTCCTTCTTTAAGGTGTAGGATGCAAATAAAGCGGCAAGCTTCGGGACCAACTTCCCTCTCAGACAGAAACAGGAACTGTCGTAAGTTTCCGTAACTATAGTTACGCATCAGCATCTTCCGAAAGAAAAATAATTACATTTCAAATTCTTCAGACACTTTGTAAACCTCTTCTCGTTTTTAACTTTGACGTTTATGAGCTGCTTGATTGTTACAACAGTCCCTGTAAATTAAAAAGATTGTACAATCAAATTAACATGTGTACAGTTGTATAGACACAGACACAGGAATATTCCTCAGAAAGATAAAAATACAATGTAGCTTTTAGTTGTTAACATCTGTATGACAATATTAGTTCATGCAGTTTACTTGTAAATGTTTACACAGCGTGTTCCATGACGGACACAAACTGTGTTGCATGTTCTCAGTAAGGGCAGCTGGTGTCAGGATGGATGCAGACACGCCGTTGGAGGGTTTTATAACCCACTTCCAATCCCCGCTATCTGGTTTGGAAGGGCACTTTATATGGCGGACCCTCCACGTGAATGTGCAAACGGAGTGGAAGTGGGTAGGGAGAGGGAATGGCTCAACATACGTACATCATTTTGGTAGTTTGTCAATTAGCTAAAAACATTAAGACCAACATTAGTCCAATTGATCAAATTAGAAGTGTTATAAGTAGGCAAAGTGCACAACATCAATGTGCTCCAACTATTAACGTGCACCCTGCTTGGTATAAATCCCTGATTATGGTATTGCCGAGCAGTAACAAAATCTGAAACGCAAAGTTAGTCCTTAAAAATAAAACACGGTATTATTCAATTTGGTGGTGAGTGGACAGTGGGAATCTTTTTTTTTTAAGGGGCATTACACCATGTAAACAACCAGCATTCACAGAAAAAGAAAAGAAAAAAGTATTTGCTTGTCCTCCCATTCTGCCGAAGTTGCATGAATGCAGCATAAGGGTGGGGACAACATTGGTGTGGGCATGTTGCTTCAGATACAGGTGGGACATTCAAATACAATCTGGGAAGTCCAGTTAGGGGCATTAAATCTGCGAGTCTTAAGGTTCATCAGACACCAAAATGCCATTCAAGGGTTTATAATATCACAAGGTTGTGCCAAAGTAGGGCCCGGGCAAAAACCGGGATTATAGAAATCCTGACGTTTGAGTCTGTCTACCTCTAACTCAGAAAACATCCCAGACACCAAGAACTTTATTTTTTGCTCGTACATTTTGACACGTTTCATGACCGTTAACTTGCAGGGAGTAAAATCCTGGTGGGGAAATACTGAATCATTAATTTCCTTATATGTCTAAGAGTAGTTGATTTTAAACACACAAAATAAAACTAAATACTGTAATCAGCTTTTAAATATTCCCCCGAATATAAGATTTTCATTGTAGAATTCAACTCCCTCAAAAAGTTTCCTATAAAAGTCAAAGAAAATATACAGAGGGGGTCCCAAGTGTCCTCCATGGTAGTTAAATTAAATGAATGAGGAGCCAATGTTAGCTTGATGCAGCTGTATCACTAACAATGCCTTAAGCCACATACAATGCTTAAAAGATATGAACAAACAGAACAATAAGGAGCCTCAAAAAAGGTGGGCACATGTGACGAGTAAATTAATTAAGATTATCCAGCAAGGTCTCATCTAAGTGCACATAACAGAGTATCCTGTCCTTTGTGGTGCGACTTCATGGTTAGTGGTAGGATGTTTCAATGGCATAGTACTGGCGTGTACCTATAAACGACATAGCTGTGATTCTTACTGGCATTTGCCAGTGATGACCACATGACGCGTCGCGTTTTTAAAAATAATGACGGGAAAATGTCAAGGCCGTTGGTCATTTTTGACACATGAGAAACACCGACCGAGTGCGATCTACTGTAACCAAGTAATTCACAGCACACCCCCTCTTCTGCTGCTGCAGAAGGTGCGCTTGCTTCTGGATAACCCCCTAGTGAAGCACACACGAACGGGAACTTAAATCCAACGTTCAGAGAGTTGGACCCACATCTGATCATTTGCCTGGGAAAAAGGTTTGTAGTGTTCCAGTTAAGTAAAAAATAGCATTAGGCAAAAGTCAATTATATTTGACAAGAATAACCATACAGTTGTTTAAAGGAGATGTTTTCACAGCAATCATGATGTTGATACGTTTTAAATGTAATGAGTCTCTGGGACCCCCGCGGTCCTTCGAGTGGGTTCCCAATAAAATGCACTTTAAAATAATTGCAGTGTTAAACCCTTTTTTGATGTTATATGGTTATATTTAAACATGTTGACAATGTATCTGAAAATTAAACAAATAAAAGCCCAAATCTAAAAAATAACTAACAAGGAATTATATAAATCAAATATAATAAAAGGAATCGAGTGAAAATATGCGAAGCTTTATACATACGTGACTTATACCATAGTAAAAAGCTGTCCTCTGGTTATCAGAGATAAACGGTTAAACGATTCAAATAATTGTTCAGGACGGTGGTGAAAACAGTCCGTCTAGCTATAACACAAAACGATTGTCATCAGCCATGTATGGGCTGGTGGGTTTGTTGTTGTGCTCATTGACGAATAGTTCTCGGTATCAGCCGCAAAAAGGTGATCGGGGCAAATGTAAATTCTAATAATTCTATTTTTATTTTAACATTTCTCATCTATACTATGATGTATTGATGTATATGATTGATGATTAAAAAGTTATCTTTTAAATAAGCTTCCTTTGTTTGATTATTTACAAATGTCAGATTAATTATCAAAACATTTTTACAGCAAATATTAGAAAGGGAGTTGCTTCAGTCGGTGTGACAGAAAGACTGATAGGTGGTGATTCTATAAAAAGGTACACCAGGTTTTAAAAGCGTGGAGGAGGGGCAGCAGGACTAGCAGGTTGGACAGGCTCTAACAAGATTTTGCTGCAACATTAAGCCAGCATTACCAGTGCAAAGATTCAATGAACAGTTCCCGCTTGCAGTAAGGTGGAAAAGCTTTGTTTCAAAACCGGCTGTAGTTATTAATACTGCCCACAATGCATGATAGTGATGAAGGTTTTACAACCTGTTTTACAACTCACTTCCTGGTGACGGCAAAAAGTATTTCAAGTTGCCAGCATTTGGACTCTACAATGGCCATGAGCTGCACACAACAATGCACAATTGGCATATAACCCATGTGTGCTTGGATCCATGAAAGGGGTTACCTTACAAAGCAGGTCTAATTTGTTAAGGTGTGCATGTTAGAGTTCAGGTTTCAACCAAGTCACTGTGCCTCAGTGGCTCCAGTCATTGTCTCTATGCAGCCATGTGCCAGCTGTACTGTATACTGTATAAGGCCGTGCATGTTAGTGCTGTTAGCCAGATATAGAACAGGGATAGGAAAATCAACACCAGTCAAATGTTGGTATTGTTTGTCCAGTATACAGGCAGATACTTTGCCCTAAAAAGCAGCTTTGCTTAATGAAAAGGTGTCTTTCCAACAACCAAAGAGCAGTGAATAAACTAATATCTATAATCAATATTAAATTGGTTGTCACATGTCAAATGCAATTTGAGACTTAAAATGTCATTACAATTGTAGTTAAGTCAAACATTGCTTTACACACATTGCAGTGTTTGAAGCAAATCATTCAGTCACAGCAATTCCCCACACCCCGTTATCATTTTCAAAGCTGCTTAAACTTATCAAGTTGAATGGCAACCATTAGATACGTGGTTTAAAAACTTATTCGTTTTGGAAGAACATGCATGTTGCATTTTTTTATTATATAAATAAGCTTTTGATCATTGATATGACTGACAGTCACGAAAATTTTCAAATGTGCATCCCTAACACATAACATGACACTTTTCTTGGTAATCAATGGAAAAATCAGGTGTAATTCAATGTTTCTTAACATTGAAGCCTCAAAACAAAGTGGGCTACGTTTTAAAGGAGTATGTCGTAAACGTGGCGATTAAAACACTAAAAAAAGGCACAACAGTGAGCCTATATCAAATCATGGGTATTATCTCTGCACAACTACCTTTCTAGTGTTCTGACCAGGCAAAAGCACTTTCGCTCTCTCTCTCACACACACACACTTCAGGGTTACCATACAAAGTGCCAAACAGCTCATTGTCTTATCTAATGCTCATTCACACACACACACACACACACACACACACAACCTTCGGGAGCAATCTGGCATTTAGTATCTTTGCCACATCGACATGCACAGTGGAGGAGCCCGGGATCAAAACCCCGAGCTTCCAATTGGTGGAAAACCTGCTCTACCTTCTGAGCCACAGCTGCACCTTAAGAGGCAGATTAAAGTAGTGAAGCCAAAGCAGCTTTTTGCATCATGTAAAAACAGGTGAAGAAAATAATAGGTTGGTGCCACAAACATACCAGCTGCAACATACAGGTAGAGGCAGGTAGATTCTCTAGTTTCCCAAACTAAATTCAAACAAGTTTGACTAGTAGAACACAGACAATTCACACCATCCCTCAGAGTGACTCAGAAGTCAAGAATTTCTTCAAGTACTAAATCAGGCAATGATGTGAAGCACTACTTTAACTTTATGCTGTCACGACCGTGGTCTTCATTCCAACCCTTCAGCAGTCATTTAGCCGAGAGTTTCTCTTCTCTACTGTTGCACAAGTTACTCAGATTTGTACCATTTCAGGAGACTGCAGCCCAACACTAAATGGAATTTCTCAAACACTCGCTAAACAGACCAAGATCAATTTTTAATTGGGGGTTTGCAGTAAGTACAAAAGGGGGGAGAATGCAAAGCCTTAGGTAGGATTTCCATATTTCAAACAACTTATGAACAAGATGGCAGTTGGTATGACTTTTAGAAAGTAACACAAAGTCAATGGATAACATGGTTCTGTCCGTATCATTACGAGAAGAGGAATGGGAACCAATGTTCCCTTTTTAAAAGTATGCACTGCTGTTAAAGATGACCCATATGTTGTGGCAGTTTATTCTTATCCTCGACGTTCCTTAAAATGGTACCAAATGATATACAAAGTTACAAATGTGTGACGATTAGAGTTAATGCGATTCAAATCCTCCATTTTCATTCTACAGAACAAGTTAAATAAATGTGTGATGTGATCAATCACACACCAACAGAACCATAAGCTGAGTAAACCTGCTTTATTGTTTGAACTATAACATGCGTCTCCTGTCACCTTCACACTACATATTGACAGTAATGATTTTCACATTCAGTTTTAACTTTGTGGCAGAAAACATTAAAAACATGAAGTAATAAAGGACAGATTTCTCATGGGGACCGGTTGATCAAATAAACGGAACGAAAACAAAAAACTATAAAAACACAGTTACTACTTTGATTAGTTTACCAAACAATCCTGCTGCCATGGTCGTACAATAAATACACTATTTGTTCTATAAGAACAAATTACTTCAAAACATGTGAAGCCTAAGCATACTATTTATGTTATAGTGAGCACAGAACCATTTGTATACGTTGTGTACATGTAGTGACCAATATTACTGCCATCCTCACGAGCAGCACATACACAACCTTCTCCTTTTATCTAATAAATAAACTAATATCACAGGCTCCTAAAAGTGTCGGCAACGGCCCTGCAGTAACATGTCAATGCCCCATCATAGTTTTAGCCACATAAGCACCAGCACATTCTGAATGAGTGCACGGTGAGCATAGTATAGCTGTAGTGTGCAGTGTGGAACTGTGGGCCACAGCTCGTGTCTCAAACGTTACCAGTTGCTCGGTTGGGCTACACCCTATTCTTAACAGGTACTTCCACACAACTAAACATATTGGGCAACCCGTTACATGGTAAGACAAGGCCACTAAGAGGCTAAAATTACGCGGTGAAAACACTTCTACTGTGGGGCTTGCGTTGTTGTTTTCGATTCTGTGCTCCGCCGCCATTTTCTAACAGTGTAGGGAAGACATGTTGGGAGCTAACACAACAAAAGAGGAGCGGCCATTTCCAAACACATAGTTGGTTTTCCTCACTTCTTACAGCTGTTATTCACAATAAAAGTGTACAGCTGGAACAACACTGGTACAAAGCATATTGTACAGTGAAAACCCGACGGGATTTTTAAGCGTTTGCGGGACATATATCGTTCCTAGAATAGACGGGGTAATGTTCGGCAGATTAGCAGGCCTAATTCCAACAAGGTTGCTGCCTCTTTAACATTAGTTCTTTTTTTCAACACAGGCAACACTAATATAGCTAAACAATGTCATTTAAAACAAAGTGCCACTTTATTGTCAGTAGCGAAAGTACGATGTAAAGATCCTACCACTTACCTGATGTGAGGAATCCCGACACCACCTTGTAGAATTTTGTACAGCTTGCTTTCGTATAACAGCTGTGGATGTCTGGCTTTCTGTGATTCCAATTTTACAGCTACCTCCTGAAAATGACAAACACAAAAGATACTTATACTACAACTCTGGTCACTGCATTGGTTACAGCCATTACAAATGTCTTGGCACAGGCTGTAAAATTAATAATGCCAATGCATCGTGTGTAACGTTAACCGCTTTAGCTAAATCAATTTTACAACTTAATATGTACAGACCTGCTTCAAATACTTTTGACACAGCCACGGTTGTGTTCAGTAGAACAAACGGCTGCCGAATGTACTACAAGAATATAGACGTTTATGCAGTATATTACCTCTCCATTTGTGATGTTGATGGCCAGATAAATGTCACCGAAAGATCCTGATCCAATTTTTCTGACAAGCTTGTATTTTCCACCGACTATGAATTCGGCTTTCGAGCCACTGCTGCTCGCCATAATATCCACCAAATGATAATCTCCACTTGATTCACTTTAGGAAATTCTGTATGGCAGTCTAGCCCGATTGTCAGCAGAACATACAGAGTCCTGTATGTCCAGTTAGCGTTGATGAAAGCAAGTATGGACTAACGTCAGCTGTACTCCAAAAAATTGTGTCGACAATTAACGAAACAAGCAAGTTTGAAAGTGGATTTCTCCTGATGTTGATCGCTTTATTCATAGGCTACCGGCTACAATGGATCTTCGTTCAAATACAACCTCTTCCAAGAAACACGGAATGCCGTGTCAGTATCGAAGTATATACATCCAAAACTAAATCCGAAAAAGCTTACGGCCTTCAACTACCACCCAGCTACCTCGAAGTAGCAGCTAGTGAAATCTAACGTTAGCATCAAGCTAACGCTGTCGCAAGGACCGCCGCGGAAAAATGTCTGGACCTCCTCCGTGCTGAGTAGCAGAAACAGCCCTTTTGATTACACTTCCAATGGTAATGTTGCTTTTTCAATCTCTTCAGTCCTTTAAGGGCGTTTCAGCAAACATCAAGGGTCGCAACCGTCTGTAGAAAGCGCAACCCACTCACTCCGCCATCTTGTCTTCTCTACCCTTTCTCTCAGCTGGTTTCCGTTGGAGGCGATTAGCTAAGGTTAGATATCTCATGACCCCTTCAGGTGCTATCGGATATAATACAATCAAGACTACTCATGACATATACTGTATATGAACGCCGCATAGTGATAATAATCATAATTTTGAATGTATAAGTAAATATGCTCTATGATGCCCATAATGTACACAGTCAACAACTGCAAAGTTAAAAAATTATTTGTGATGCAGCCATTTTTGCCTAATTTATGCTAAAGTATCCATAGCAAGTGTTTGTCCTTTACTTTTGTGCCTCATATTTGTTTAATGTCTAATACAAACGAAGCGACCATCAAAGCTGCTGGAGACCCTGTAACTGTATGTACAATACAAGTTCGACCCCAGGGCCTTGAATGCACCCACAGGTGGCATTTACGACTGACGTCTGAATAGGCTGCGTCATCTCTCTCCTGGCAGAGTTTCAGAAGAAAGTCCATTTTTGGTGTATTTTGCTTTCTCCTAAACTATATGATCATTTTCTCAAATAAGCCTCGTAGTTCGTTGAAATCCAGACTCACAGATACGAAATCTCCCACTATAGTTTCAGCAAACTGGTACCGATGTTTGCAAAGCCACCATCGATTGCAGTCTAAATAAAAACATTTATTGACACTAATACACTAAAGTCAGCTCACTTATAATCAGCTATTGCCTAGGTCTACATTGTTTTCTATCTAGTTTCACTTGTTAACGAACCGTTATAAATATGTAACACAACAAAATCTAATTTAGGCTGATTTTTAAAAAGTCTGACTCAGACCAGCAGTTGGGGTAACCATATGCATTAATGTGTGAACATTTGCAAGTCGCTTTTCCCTGTTCTCCCATTTTCCCGAAATTGCTTGAATGCAGCATAAGGGTGGGGACTACATTGGTGTGGGCATGTTGCTTCAGGTGCAGGTGAGAAAATCAGATATTTCCAGAAAGTCCTGTTTGATCATTAGAGTTGCACGTTTTAAGGTTTATCAGACACAGTTCACAGTTTATAATGCCACGAGGTTATTCCAAAGCACGACCCGGGCAAAATGCAGCTATTGTCAAAAACAACAAGGCCTAACACCACGTTCAAAACCTCAAAAAAGGCGAACATAAGTAGAAAGTAAATTCAGAATATCCAGCAAAGCTCGTGTTGGCCGGTCAAATCCACATAATAGATAGAGTAGTCTGTCTTTTGCGGTGCTAATTCTGTAGTGGTAAGATGTTTCAGTGTTATGCTGATTTGTGTTTGCTGTCGTTGCCTACTGGTATGCTACTCGTTATTCTGGGTGGTACAGTAAACCACTTATGAACGGCATAGCTGTTATTCTTACTGGCAAATGCCAGTGCTGACTCTAATTCAAAGGCAACTTAATTCTCAGCAAAAATAAATAGCGACATCTGGTGGCGTACAGAAATAAGGCAGCCTTTCAAAAAAGGGACCAAAGCACTGGCACAACACCTCACTGTTTCAATCCCATATGTCTGCAATAAATCTATAATAAAAATAATTTTGATCTACTTGAAATGAAGCTCAGGAGCATCCAATCTCTATTGATCATGGTTGAGATGTTCCTACACCTTGTTTGGAGTCCACCTGTGGTAAACTAAATAGTTTGGACATGATTTGTAAAGACACACACCTTTCTATGTAAACTCCCACAGTTCACAATGTACTTTTGTTCAAAACCCAAACCAGGAGGTCAAACAAATTGCCTGTGGAGCTCAGAGACTGGATTGTGTCGAGGCACAGAGCTGGGGACGGCTACAAAACAATTTCTGCTGCATCAAAGGTTCCCAAGAACACCGTGGCCTCCATCATTCTGACATGGAAGAAGTTTGGAACAACTAAGACTCTTTCTAGAACTGGCTTCCCGTCCAAACTGAGCAATCGGGGAGAAGGGCCTTGGTAAGAGAGGTGACCAAGAACCCGATGGTCACTCGGACCGAGCTCCAGAGATCCTCTGTGGAGATGGGAGAACCTTCCAGAAGGACAACCATCACTACAGCGCTCCATGGATCTGGGCTATATGGCAGAGTGGCCAGATGGAATCCACTGCTCAGTGTAGAACACATGAAAGCTGCTTGGAAGACTCAGGCTCTGAGAAATAAGATTCTCTGGTCTGATCAAACTAAGATTGAACCTTTAGCCTCAATTCTAAACATCATGTCTGGAGGAAACCATGCACTGCTCATCACCTGTGCAATACCATCCCAAAGGTGAAGTATGGTGGTGGCAGCATCATGCTGTGTTTTTCTTTTTCAGTGGCAGGGACTGGGAGACTAGTCAGGGTCGACGGAAAGCTGAATGGAGAAAAGTACAGGGAGATCCTGAATGAAAACCTGCTTCAGAGCGCTCTGGACCTCAGACTGGGCCGACGTTTCACCTTCCAACAGGACAACGATCCGAAGCACATGGCCAAAACAACGCAGGAGTGGCTTCGGGAGAACTCTGTGAATGTCCTTGAGCGGCCCAGCCAGAGCCCGGACTTGAACTCAACTGAACATCTCTGGAGAGACCTGAAAATGGCCGTCCATCGGCGGTCCCCATCCAACCTGACAGAGTTTGAGAAGATCTGCAAAGAAGAATGGGAGAAACTGCCCCCAAATAGGTGCCAAGCTTGTAGTATCATAATCGAGAAGACTGGAGGCTGTAATTGCTGCCAAAGGTGCTTCAAAAAAGTATTGAGTAAAGGGTGTGAATACTGATGTACATGTGATATTTTAGTGTTTTATTTTTAATACATTTGCAAAAAATTCTGCGGTATTGTGTGTAGAATGTTGAGAATTTTTTTTTATTTAATCCATTTTGGAATTAGGCTGTAACATAATAAAATGTGGGAAAGTGAAGGGGTATGAATACGTTCTGGATGCAGCGTATGTACCTTATTCAGCTGGTGGTGGTGGCAGCCCATAGGCTCTATGTTCATTATGGGTTTATGCATTTTTCCTTTAGCCTTGATGTTTATTTGGCAAGAATTCATCTAAGGCAGTTCGATTCATTAATACGTATGGGAATGATTGTGCAAAGGGGCAGTATGTGGCATTATGTATTTTCACAGGTTTTTATTAAAAACCTGGCTGACCAGGTAAAAAAAAAAATGTTTTACACTGCTGGTATGCAGAGGTACAGAGAGGCAACTTTAGATAGGTGTGGGTAAAGTGCATTGCAGGTGACCCTGTACTTTGGTAGACCCTTGGACCAGGTGTAGTTCTCTCAAACATCTGTGTAGGCAGAAAGACAAGGTATTCACGATGGAACAGTCAATTATCTTTCAGCAGTACACATTAAATCTTCAACATACTGTGCATCTGGACTTCCTGGCATCTCAGCTGTGGCTTGGTGGAATGGCCATAAAGCCCTGGTGGGTTGCCTTATACTAGTGTGCAGTAAAAGGCCTGCACCCGTTGGTTCTCTTCGATAGTACAACCTTTGCAGCATAGCGAAGGTGCTGTTCTATCTTGTCTCTAGCTCTTGAATGAGTTTTAACTGTGCCATGTCCATATTTACCTGCATGGCACACAGATTTGTTTTGGATGTGGTGCTCGATTTGAAGTGTGCCTCAATTGTTCAGGACCGAGGTGTAGATATTATCAGTGTACATTTCTGTACCCCCCAAAAGAACCGTTGTCAGCTTCATGTTTTCAGTTATGAAGTGGCCTGTATGCACAGGCCTGCCTCACTTCAGACATGGCCTTCTCTCTGGATGTCTTTTATCTTGCCTCCATCATACCTTTGAGTGCCTTTGTACCCTGAATAGTGTAGGTAGAATCTAGGATGTTGACAAAGTTTATAAACCCTTCATCCTCTACCACAGAAAATGGCTGGCCATCCTTAACAATTATATCCATCAAAGCCTCATCCAACCTTTGTTTTCCAGACACTGTTAGGAAGATAATTAGTATTAACTTTATTACAATAGCTGATATTGAGGCTCATGTATATATTTACTTATGTGTTTGGATAATAAAATCAATAAATGTAATATGTTTTATTAATAATGAATAAATAGTGTTAGAAACACTATTCAACACTATCCAAGCTGCGCAGCTTTGGAGACAGAGCCTTCTCCAGGGCAGCACCCAGGCTCTGGAACTCCCTCCACCAAGACATCCATGACTCTCAGTCCCTCTCTAGATTTCAGTCCCGCCTCTAGACGCACCTCTTCTCAACTATCATCTGCTGTTAACCATATACTTCTTTCTTTTTCTTTTTCTTCTTCTCTTTCTCTTTTTATTCTCTCATCCCACCCCTCCACCCCACCTCCCCTACTATTGTAAAGCGGCTTTGAGGTCTCGAAAAGCACTATATAAATTAAATGTATTATAATTGTCAGCTGTTCTCAATGTAGTTTGTGCATTTTATGATCAGGCCTTCTGGGACATTACCCTCCACATGGGTCGGGGTCATCACAGCTCAACTCCTAGGAATTTTTAGATAAAGTTCAGCAACCAAATTCACAAATTAAAAACATTTATAGATCAGAATCAGAATCATTTTAATTGCCATGTAGGTTTCCACCTACAAGGAATTTGCTCTGGTTCGTTGGTGCATAAATATAAAATTTTTACAATGAACAATTAACAATATATACAAAATATAAACAGTAGGGGTAATGTAACACATCACAAGGACAGCCGGCTGAGCAGTACAATAATGTAACGTGTAGGGTGGGGGGTGAGACAGTGTCAGTGGGGGTCTCTGGCCTTGTTGATGAGGCCGACTGCAGAGGAGAAGAAACTGTTTTTATGTCGTGATGTTTTGGTCCTGATGGACCGCAGACTCCTGCCGGAGGGGAGTCACTGAAAAAGTCTGCGTCCGGGGTGGGAGGGGTCAGCTGCCAGCTCAACAGGTTGTGTATGAAAGCAAAAACATAATGTGTGAAACACACACCTGTCGTCCACAGAAACTTGTACTGGACATCATGAAGCTGACTGTGCTGCTCTGTTCTGCCCTGCTGCTCTCTGTCTCTGGTGAGTTTATTACCAGCAAAAGTAATGATCTTAACAACGTGTTAATAACAAGTCATTTAATCTCAGATTCTGAAACAGCTTTTAATTTTAAACCAGAAACTGCTGAAAGTGTTGGAGGTTTCTACTGTAGTTTTCATGTACATGGTTTTTTTCTAGAAATGGCACATAGAAATATGCAGAATAAAGCAGAAAACTGCATTATTGTCTAGATAATAATCAATATTATTATTATTTGTCCTTAAAAAGATTTAAGGACAAAGTGAATTGCTGAGGTGGAGTTTTTTGTCATGTAATGTTCAGTATAAAATAAAGGAGTAACAATTCGTTATATGTAAAAAAGCTAAAAGATATATAAATAAAAGGCTAGAAATAAAATAAGAATGTCTACAAATAATGGTACTATACATCTTCATGATCTTAAACTGGTCTGTCAAATCTAACTGATGTAATGTATGTGAGCAGAAGGTTTTATTTTATTTTATTTTTTTAGTTTAGTTAGTTTAGTTTAAAAAAAATAAACCTTAACTGTGGAGGATCAGCTTTTCTCAGTTATAGTTTTGTGAAGACACTAACTCTGTGGTTCAGATGTCATCTTCCCATGAATGATTTGAACTGGTCTCAGCAGACGTGCCTATTTACCAATCCAATCACACGCAGATAACATTGATACCTGCTGTCAATAACTAACTCAGACCAGATCATTCTGACTCCTAACCACAGATACTGATACTGACAGTAATGGGAGGGTGCTGAGTTTCCCAGAGTGCTTTGTCCCCAGAACAGAAGTCTTATATTATTAATAATAATAATAATAATAATAATAATAATAATAATAATAATAATAATACATGGGGGATGGGAACCATCACCTTATCGTGGTGGAGAGGTTTGTGTGTCCCTATGAACCTGAGAGCTGTGCTGTCTGGAGCCTAGTGCTCCTGGTAGGGTCTCCCAAGGCAAATTGGTCTCAGGTGAGGGGCCAGACTAAGAATGGTTCAAAAACGACTTCATGAAAGAAAGGGAAAGGAAAGGAGAGACCCTGCCCGGAGGAAGCCCGGGGCCCCCGTCTGGAGCCAGGCCCAGAGGGAGGGCCCGACAGCGAGCGCCTGGTGGCCGGGTTTGCCACGGAGCCCGGTCGGGCACAGCCCGAAGAAGCTACATGGTGCCTCCCATCCATCCATACTGTGGGCCCACCACTCATGGGAAAAACCGCTGGGGTCGGGTGCGCTGTCACATGGGTGGCAGTGATGGTCAGGGACCTCGACGGACCAGACCCGGGCAGCAGAGGCTGGCTCTGGGCACGTGGAACGTCACCTCTCTGTGGGGGAAGGAGCCGGAGCTAGTGCGGGAGGTGGATCGCTACCAGTTGGATCTGGTGGGGCTTACCTCCACGCACAGTCTTGGCTCTGGAACCGTACTCCTGGATAGGGGTTGGACTCTATTCTTCTCCGGAGTTGCCCAAGGTGTGAGGCGTCGGGCCGGGGTGGGGATACTCACTAGCCCCCGGCTGAGCGCCGCTACGTTGGAGTTTATCCCGGTGGACGAGAGGGTCGCCTCCTTACGCCTTCGGGTTATGGGGGGGAAAACTCTGACTGTTGTTTGTGCCTATGCCCCAAACCGCAGTTCTGAGTATTCGGCCTTCTTGGAGACCCTGAATGAAGCCCTGCAGGGGGCTCCAGTAGGGGACTCCGTAGTCTTGCTGGGAGACTTCGCACACGTGGGAAACGATGGAGACACCTGGAGAGGCGTGATTGGGAGGAAGGGCCTCCCTGATCTAAACCCGAACGGTCGTTTGTTGTTGGACTTCTGTGCTAGCCATGGAATGGCCATAACAAACACCATGTTCGAACATAAGGATGCTCATAAGTGCACGTGGTACCAGAGCACCCTAGGCCAAAGGTCAATGATCGATTTCGTAATCGTATCATCTGACCTTAGGCCGCATGTTTTGGACACTCGGGTGAAGAGAGGGGCGGAGCTGTCGACTGATCACCATCTGGTGGTGAGTTGGATCAAGGGGTGGGGGAAGACTCTGGACAGACCTGGTAAACCCAAACGGGTAGTGCGGGTGAACTGGGAACGTCTGGAGGAAGCCCCTGTCCTGGGGATCTTTAACTCACACCTCCGGCGGAGCTAGGACCCAGGACTCGGTGGAGAGATTATATCTCCTCACTGGCCTGGGAACGCCTCAGGATCCCCCAGTCGGAGCTGGAGGATGTGGCCCGGAGAAGGGAAGATTGGGGTTCCTTACTGGAGCTGCTGCCCCCGCGACCCGATCCCGGATAAGCGGTAGACGATGGATGGATGGATAATACAAAAATCACAAGAAAACTTGAAGGCAATCTTTTTTCAGACAATTAAAATGCCTTTATTGTAATCAGACTGACTTCCTGATGAAACGTGCCAGAGTTTATTTTTAGGCCTAACATGACTATGCCATTATAGTAAAAGCCTTGTATTGGTTTAAGAAGAGAGTGATGTGGAGTTTTCATGTGATTTGTGTGTCTTTATGTATCTCTATAAAAAGAACACCTCATACTAATTCATTTTAAGTCCAGTTTCAACAACAGAATTAAAAACACAAGGAGCAGCCAAACAAGAGGAAGTTCAGCTGAACTTGAGACCTGGCTGGGTTACATTCCTCTGGTTATGTTTTTACATTTCAGAAATCACTTGTTTCCATGAGGACTGAGGGAGAGATGCACATGTGCACATTGGGAATAAGAGCCTTTTTACATATGGCTATTTGTCCAGTCCTCACCTCTTCAAAGAGCTCTTTGAAGGTTCATACTTGCTTTTAAATGTTCAATGTGTAGTTCCAAACCACCTGCTCCAAATGAATAGGAGGCCGTATACATTACAGTTTACATGCCTTCAACCAAATGAATGCAAATATGATTATGATCAGTCAACACTACTCGGACAGTCGGACTACAAACAGAAACCAAACCAAGAACAACCAAGAACAAATCTTGTCCCTTTGCCTGCAGATTCTACATTCAAGTTACAATGAGATGTGTTATACCACTGAGGGTGTCAGAAGAATAGAGTATTAATGTGTGTGTGTGTGTGTGTGTGTGTGTGTGTGTGTGTGTGTGTGTGTGTGTGTGTGTGTGTGTGTGTGTGTGTGTGTGTGTGTGTAGTCCTCGCCCTGGAGAATGAGCCTGTGACTCCGGACAGCGATGAGATGGTCACAGTGAAGGTGAGACTTCTGATCTGATTCTGTGTTTTTATTTTGACTCCTGGTTTAAAGATTGAAGATAAAAGTATTTCTTTATGACCAAGACTGTTGTGTTGTACTGCATCACTGTTAGCTAGGTGCACCTAATAAACTGGCAACTGGTGTCATTTGTTCTCATGTCTCTATAGCAAAATAGATATTGATCTCAATTAGAATTTATGAATAAATAAAACAACAAACTTTTAGAGGTTGGCTCAACTACTGCAATGCGTAGTTTCTGGCCAGCACCAAACGGTCTATAATTCAGTCACAGATCATATTGAACACTATTCCCAGGGTTTGTACTGGAACAAAGAAAAGAGCTCCTCTTCTAAAGTCTCTGTACTGGCTTCAAGTTAGTTTTAAGGATCAACTTTAAGATTCTTGTACTCATTTCTAAATGTACTTATGGACTCCAGAGCTGCCACTCACAAAAAACTAAGACAAAGGCCGACAGTGAACCTGCTTTCTGTAGTTCTGGACATAAACTGTAGAATGTCTTGCCTCTGAATCTGAGGGCAGCAACAGCAACATTAAACATCTGTTAAACACTGACAGATGCACACGTCCAAGAAGTGCAGAATATGATGACATTAGCAATGATTCATTAATGTAACTGTAAAGATAACCTAATGCCTGAGTGTCTAACCAATAACCATGTGACTACCTGTGTTTGTCCAGCCTGGCTGTGATAAGTATAAAGATGAAGTCTGTACCAGGGAGTATGATCCCGTGTGTGGCAGTAATAAAAAGACCTACAGCACCGAATGCATCCTCTGCCAGGAAAATAGGCACGTAACATGTAGCTGCACACACAAACACACACTCATATGTGGGGTTATTATTGCAGTAATAGTATTGTCAAATGTGTGTGGAGAGTTGTGAAACTGTATCTCATCGGATCATGTGTGAGAGTCAAAGTGAGTGTGTCAAAATTACTCTGCCATAATGTCTTAAACCAAGATCCTTTGCCAACAAATGTAATGTGATTATATTTATTTACTGTAAACGTAATGAAATATTTAAGATAATACAGACACCAGACACTGCTCTTTGTCTCCATCTGGTGGTTAAAACACCTCCACATCAGCTTTTATTTTGAAAGCAGAAGGAAGGGTCTAACAAGATAACCCCACACACATATTATTTCTCTCATGACATGAGTGTTAACTTACTTTTGAGGTTGTTTCAGTCAACACTGAGACACTGATTGCAGTGCTTAAGAGTCACTCGTTGAAACGTCATGAAAACTAGCACGCCTGATCCTGCTTGTTGTTTTGCTTTCATTCTGCTTTTATTATTGCTACAATAAAAACCCCACCCACATATGCACACACACAAGTCAAACCACAGTGCTGTAACACATACTTTTTTTTCCAACAGAAAAAAGAACACGAATGTGACAATGTCAGGAAAAGGGCAGTGCTCCAAGTAACTGAATGTGGAGCCCAGTGACACACACACACACACACACACAAACACACACACACACACACACACACACACACACACACACACACACACACACACACACACACACACACACACCAACTGTCTCTGGCCTTCTAAATAAAGTTACATATTGCAAGATGTCTCCTGTGTAATTCTTGTAAATGTAGCAGACAGTTCATCTACACCCTGACCTCCATGTGTG
Organism: Cottoperca gobio; assembly: GCF_900634415.1. Lineage (NCBI taxonomy): Eukaryota > Metazoa > Chordata > Actinopteri > Perciformes > Bovichtidae > Cottoperca > Cottoperca gobio. The sequence continues at coordinate 24,894,222 of NC_041364.1, forward strand.
ATCTCTCTTTCATCCTTTAGTACTAGTATATATGAAAAGTTATGGTTTGTCGAAAGTTTACAAGAGCAAAATTCCCGCTGCACGCAACGGCTGTTGATTTCCAACTAAATGTATGTGTAAGGTTGATAACTTCCACTATTTGAAATACAAAATGTCCACAGATGGATAGTGGCAGCCTGGTTGTTTTGTTTAGTAATAGTAGGGCTAAATATTCACGGGTGCTTACGAGTGTCTTCTGATTGTCTGCAGCTACCAACATCTAGGAAGATGCTTATTTTGCAGACATATATGTTCACAATTTATATCATTCATGCAAGTACAACATACAAAAGTACCCAGATTAAAAGGCTGTTGAGACCAAACCTACGCTCTTGATTTAAATCCACTCAAGAGATTTTGTCAGATGGGGAAAATGAGAAGAACAGTTGAGTGTTCATCAAAACATCTAATCAAATGTATTTATAGCATAGCAGTAGGAGGAGTACAGCCATTTACACTTTAACAATTCTGCCAGTGAAATGGACAAAGTCATCTAACGCTTCACATCGTCTTCCATTTTATGTGAAGAGGATTGCAATTCAATGGAAAAGTCTTAACAGCTTGGTTGAAATATTCTTGTCTAAATTGGTCACACAGTGATGGGTGGTGACATATTCTGTATTTCAAGTCTGTATTATTGATTGAGTATTACTTATTTAGGTTTTTGGGAGGTTATAAATAATTTCTTGTTAGGAAGTAAGAGGGTTTAGTAGGAATACTAATGTGTCATCTGTGTACAGGTGAATTTCATGATGTACTGTATGTTTTATTTTATGTTGATGGCTTGAAACTACATTCTTCAAGTTGAAGATGTCCTCTGATTTTAACCACTGGAAAGTGGAGTCGACTGTTGATAACAACTTTGTTGTATTTGGGAGATAACAAGCTCAAACACTTCCAATGGCACCTGCAGCTGTCTGGCAATCATACACACTTACAACACTTTATACCAGTGTGAGTGTGAGCGTGAGTCTGAGCCTGAGCCTGAGCCTGAGCGTGAGCGTGAGCCTGAGTCTGAGCGTGAGTGTGAGCGTGAGCGTGAGCGTGAGCGTGAGTGTGAGTCTGAGCGTGAGTGTGAGTGTGAGTCTGAGCCTGAATGTGAGTGTGAGCGTGAGCGTGAGTCTGAGCGTGAGTCTGAGCGTGAGTCTGAGCGTGAGTCTGAGCGTGAGTCTAAGCCTGAGCCTGAGCCTGAGCGTGAACGTGAGCGTGAGCCTGAGCCTGAGCGTGAACGTGAGCGTGAGCCTGAGCCTGAGCGTGAGCGTGAGTCTGAGCGTGAGAGTGAGCGTGAGTCTGAGTCTGAGTGTGAGCATGAGTCTGAGCCTGAGCCTGAGCCTGAGCCTGAGCGTGAACGTGAGCGTGAGCCTGAGCCTGAGCGTGAGCGTGAGTCTGAGCGTGAGAGTGAGCGTGAGCGTGAGTCTGAGCGTGAGAGTGCAGCGTGAGCGTGAGTCTGAGCCTGAATGTGAGTCTGAGTCTGAATGTGAGTCTGAGTCTGAGCGTGAGCGTGAGCGTGAGCGTGAGCGTGAGCGTGAGTGTGAGTCTGAGCGTGAGTGTGAGTGTGAGTCTGAGCCTGAATGTGAGTCTGAGTCTGAATGTGAGTCTGAGTCTGAGCGTGAGCGTGAGCGTGAGTCTGAGCGTGAGTGTGAGCGTGAGTCTGAGCGTGAGCGTGAGTCTGAGCGTGAGTCTGAGCGTGAGCCTGAGCGTGAGCGTGAGCGTGAGTCTGAGCGTGAGCCTGAGCGTGAGCCTGAGCGTGAGCGTGAGCGTGAGCGTGAGCCTGAGCGTGAGCGTGAGCGTGAGCGTGAGCGTGAGCCTGAGCGTGAGCGTGAGCGTGAGCGTGAGCGTGAGCCTGAGCCTGAGCCTGAGCGTGAGTCTGAGCGTGAGAGTGAGTCTGAGCGTGAGTCTGAGCGTGAGCCTGAGCGTGAGCGTGAGCGTGAGTCTGAGCGTGAGCCTGAGCGTGAGCCTGAGCGTGAGCGTGAGCGTGAGCGTGAGCCTGAGCGTGAGCGTGAGCGTGAGCGTGAGCCTGAGCGTGAGCGTGAGCGTGAGCGTGAGCGTGAGCGTGAGCGTGAGCGTGAGCGTGAGCGTGAGCGTGAGCCTGAGCCTGAGCCTGAGCGTGAGTCTGAGCGTGAGAGTGAGTCTGAGCGTGAGTCTGAGCGTGAGCGTGAGCGTGAGCCTGAGCGTGAGCGTGAGCCTGAGCGTGAGTGTGAGTATGAGTCTGAGCCTGAGCGTGAGCGTGAGTGTGAGTGTGAGTCTGAGATTTAGCCTGAGCCTGAGCGTGAGCCTGAGCGTGAGTGTGAGTGTGAGTCTGAGCCTGAGCGTGAGCGTGAGTCTGAGCGTGAGAGTGAGCGTGAGTCTGAGTCTGAGTGTGAGCATGAGTCTGAGCCTGAGCCTGAGCCTGAGCCTGAGCGTGAACGTGAGCGTGAGCCTGAGCCTGAGCGTGAGCGTGAGTCTGAGCGTGAGAGTGAGCGTGAGCGTGAGTCTGAGCGTGAGAGTGAGCGTGAGCGTGAGTCTGAGCCTGAATGTGAGTCTGAGTCTGAATGTGAGTCTGAGTCTGAGCGTGAGCGTGAGCGTGAGCGTGAGCGTGAGTGTGAGTCTGAGCGTGAGTGTGAGTGTGAGTCTGAGCCTGAATGTGAGTCTGAGTCTGAATGTGAGTCTGAGTCTGAGCGTGAGCGTGAGCGTGAGTCTGAGCGTGAGTGTGAGCGTGAGTCTGAGCGTGAGCGTGAGTCTGAGCGTGAGTCTGAGCGTGAGCCTGAGCGTGAGCGTGAGCGTGAGTCTGAGCGTGAGCCTGAGCGTGAGCCTGAGCGTGAGCGTGAGCGTGAGCGTGAGCCTGAGCGTGAGCGTGAGCGTGAGCGTGAGCGTGAGCGTGAGCGTGAGCGTGAGCGTGAGCCTGAGCGTGAGCGTGAGCGTGAGCGTGAGCGTGAGCGTGAGCCTGAGCCTGAGCCTGAGCGTGAGTCTGAGCGTGAGAGTGAGTCTGAGCGTGAGTCTGAGCGTGAGCCTGAGCGTGAGCGTGAGCGTGAGTCTGAGCGTGAGCCTGAGCGTGAGCCTGAGCGTGAGCGTGAGCGTGAGCGTGAGCCTGAGCGTGAGCGTGAGCGTGAGCGTGAGCGTGAGCCTGAGCGTGAGCGTGAGCGTGAGCGTGAGCGTGAGCGTGAGCGTGAGCCTGAGCCTGAGCCTGAGCGTGAGTCTGAGCGTGAGAGTGAGTCTGAGCGTGAGTCTGAGCGTGAGCGTGAGCGTGAGCCTGAGCGTGAGCGTGAGCCTGAGCGTGAGTGTGAGTATGAGTCTGAGCCTGAGCGTGAGCGTGAGTGTGAGTGTGAGTCTGAGATTTAGCCTGAGCCTGAGCGTGAGCCTGAGCGTGAGTGTGAGTGTGAGTCTGAGCCTGAGCGTGAGCGTGAGTCTGAGCGTGAGCCTGAGCGTGAGCGTGAGCCTGAGCGTGAGCCTGAGCCTGAGCGTGAGCCTGAGTGTGAGTGTGAGTGTGAGTCTGATCCTGAGCCTGAGCGTGAGCCTGAGCGTGAGTGTGAGTGTGAGTCTGAGCCTGAGCCTGAGCGTGAGTCTGAGCGTGAGAGTGAGTCTGAGAGTGAGCGTGAGCGTGAGCGTGAGCGTGAGCGTGAGCCTGAGCCTGAGCCTGAGCGTGAGCGTGAGTCTGAGCGTGAGAGTGAGTCTGAGCGCGAGCGTGAGTCTGAGCGTGAGTCTGAGCGTGAGTCTGAGCGTGAGCGTGAGTCTGAGCGTGAGTCTGAGCGTGAGTCTGAGCGTGAGTCTGAGCGTGAGCGTGAGTCTGAGCGTGAGCGTGAGTGTGAGTGTGAGTCTGAGCCTGAATGTGAGTGTGAGTCTGAGTCTGAGCGTGAGTCTGAGCGTGAGCGTGAGCCTGAGCGTGAGCGTGAGCGTGAGCGTGAGCCTGAGCGTGAGCGTGAGCGTGAGCGTGAGCCTGAGCGTGAGCGTGAGCGTGAGCGTGAGCGTGAGCGTGAGCGTGAGCGTGAGTCTGAGTGTGAGCCTGAGCGTGAGCCTGAGTGTGAGCGTGAGCGTGAGCGTGAGCCTGAGCGTGAGCGTGAGCGTGAGCGTGAGACTGAGCCTGAGCGTGAGCGTGAGCGTGAGCGTGAGCGTGAGCGTGATCGTGAGCGTGAGCCTGAGCCTGAGCGTGAGCGTGAGTCTGAGCGTGAGAGTGAGTCTGAGCGTGAGTCTGAGCGTGAGCGTGAGCGTGAGCCTGAGCGTGAGCGTGAGCCTGAGCGTGAGTGTGAGTGTGAGTCTGAGCCTGAGCGTGAGCGTGAGTGTGAGTGTGAGTCTGAGATTTAGCCTGAGCCTGAGCGTGAGCCTGAGCGTGAGTGTGAGTGTGAGTCTGAGCCTGAGCGTGAGCGTGAGTCTGAGCGTGAGCCTGAGCGTGAGCCTGAGCGTGAGCCTGAGCCTGAGCCTGAGCGTGAGCCTGAGCGTGAGTGTGAGTGTGAGTCTGAGCCTGAGCCTGAGCGTGAGCCTGAGCGTGAGTGTGAGTGTGAGTCTGAGCCTGAGCCTGAGCGTGAGCGTGAGTCTGAGCGTGAGAGTGAGTCTGAGCGTGAGCGTGAGCGTGAGCCTGAGCCTGAGCGTGAGTCTGAGCGTGAGAGTGAGTCTGAGCGTGAGCGTGAGTCTGAGCGTGAGTCTGAGCGTGAGTCTGAGCGTGAGCGTGAGTCTGAGCGTGAGTCTGAGCGTGAGCGTGAGTCTGAGCGTGAGTGTGAGTGTGAGTCTGAGCCTGAATGTGAGTGTGAGTCTGAGTCTGAGCGTGAGCGTGAGCGTGAATCTGAGCCTGAGCGTGAGCCTGAGGGTGAGCGTGAGCGTGAGCCTGAGCCTGAGCCTGAGTGTGAGCCTGAGCCTGAGCGTGAGCGTGAGCGTGAGTCTGAGCGTGAGAGTGAGTCTGAGCGTGAGCGTGAGTCTGAGCGTGAGTCTGAGCGTGAGTCTGAGCGTGAGCGTGAGTCTGAGCGTGAGTCTGAGCGTGAGCGTGAGTCTGAGCGTGAGCGTGAGTGTGAGTGTGAGTCTGAGCCTGAATGTGAGTGTGAGTCTGAGTCTGAGCGTGAGCGTGAGCGTGAGTCTGAGCATGAGCGTGAGTCTGAGCGTGAGCGTGAGTCTGAGCGTGAGTCTGAGCCTGAGCGTGAGTCTGAGCCTGAGTGTGAGTCTGAGCCTGAGCGTGAGTCTGAGCCTGAGTGTGAGCCTGAGCGTGAGAGTGAGTCTGAGCGTGAGCGTGAGCCTGAGCGTGAGTGTGAGTGTGAGTCTGAGCGTGAGCGTGAGCGTGAGCCTGAGGGTGAGCGTGAGTGTGAGTGTGAGCCTGAGGGTGAGCGTGAGCGTGAGCGTGAGCGTGAGCCTGAGCGTGAGCCTGAGTGTGAGCCTGAGCCTGAGCCTGAGCGTGAGCGTGAGCGTGAGTCTGAGCGTGAGCGTGAGTCTGAGCGTGAGCGTGAGTCTGAGCGTGAGTCTGAGCGTGAGCGTGAGCCTGAGCCTGAGCGTGAGCGTGAGTCTGAGCGTGAGAGTGAGTCTGAGCGTGAGTCTGAGCGTGAGCGTGAGCGTGAGCCTGAGCCTGAGCGTGAGCGTGAGCCTGAGCGTTAGTGTGAGTGTGAGTCTGAGCCTGAGCGTGAGCGTGAGTGTGAGTGTGAGTCTGAGATTTAGCCTGAGCCTGAGCGTGAGCCTGAGCGTGAGTGTGAGTGTGAGTCTGAGCCTGAGCGTGAGCGTGAGTCTGAGCGTGAGCCTGAGCGTGAGCCTGAGCGTGAGCCTGAGCCTGAGCGTGAGCCTGAGCGTGAGTGTGAGTGTGAGTGTGAGTCTGAGCCTGAGCCTGAGCGTGAGCCTGAGCGTGAGTCTGAGCGTGAGCGTGAGTCTGAGCGTGAGTCTGAGCGTGAGCGTGAGTCTGAGCGTGAGCGTGAGTGTGAGTCTGAGCCTGAATGTGAGTGTGAGTCTGAGTCTGAGCGTGAGCGTGAGCGTGAATCTGAGCCTGAGCGTGAGCCTGAGGGTGAGCGTGAGCGTGAGCGTGAGCGTGAGCGTGAGCCTGAGCTTGAGCCTGAGTGTGAGCCTGAGCCTGAGCCTGAGCGTAAGCGTGAGTCTGAGCGTGAGAGTGAGTCTGAGCGTGAGCGTGAATCTGAGCGTGAGTCTGAGCGTGAGCGTGAGCGTGAGCCTGAGCGTGAGCGTGAGCCTGAGCGTGAGTGTGAGTGTGAGTCTGAGCCTGAGCGTGAGCGTGAGTGTGAGTGTGAGTCTGAGATTTAGCCTGAGCCTGAGCGTGAGCCTGAGCGTGAGTGTGAGTGTGAGTCTGAGCCTGAGCGTGAGCGTGAGTCTGAGCGTGAGCCTGAGCGTGAGCCTGAGCGTGAGCCTGAGCCTGAGCCTGAGCGTGAGCCTGAGCGTGAGTGTGAGTGTGAGTCTGAGCCTGAGCCTGAGCGTGAGCCTGAGCGTGAGTGTGAGTGTGAGTCTGAGCCTGAGCCTGAGCGTGAGCGTGAGTCTGAGCGTGAGAGTGAGTCTGAGCGTGAGCGTGAGCGTGAGCCTGAGCCTGAGCGTGAGTCTGAGCGTGAGAGTGAGTCTGAGCGTGAGCGTGAGTCTGAGCGTGAGGAGTCTGAGCGTGAGTCTGAGCGTGAGTCTGAGCGTGAGCGTGAGTCTGAGCGTGAGTCCTGAGCGTGAGCGTGAGTCTGAGCGTGAGTGTGAGTGTGAGTCTGAGCCTGAATGTGAGTGTGAGTCTGAGTCTGAGCGTGAGCGTGAGCGTGAATCTGAGCCTGAGCGTGAGCCTGAGGGTGAGCGTGAGCCTGAGCCTGAGCCTGAGTGTGAGCCTGAGCCTGAGCGTGAGCGTGAGCGTGAGTCTGAGCGTGAGAGTGAGTCTGAGCGTGAGCGTGAGTCTGAGCGTGAGTGTGAATCTGAGCGTGAGTCTGAGCGTGAGCGTGAGCGTGAGCCTGAGCGTGAGCGTGAGCCTGAGCGTGAGTGTGAGTGTGAGTCTGAGCCTGAGCGTGAGCGTGAGTGTGAGTGTGAGTCTGAGATTTAGCCTGAGCCTGAGCGTGAGCCTGAGCGTGAGTGTGAGTGTGAGTCTGAGCCTGAGCGTGAGCGTGAGTCTGAGCGTGAGCCTGAGCGTGAGCCTGAGCGTGAGCCTGAGCCTGAGCCTGAGCGTGAGCCTGAGCGTGAGTGTGAGTGTGAGTCTGAGCCTGAGCCTGAGCGTGAGCCTGAGCGTGAGTGTGAGTGTGAGTCTGAGCCTGAGCCTGAGCGTGAGCGTGAGTCTGAGCGTGAGAGTGAGTCTGAGCGTGAGCGTGAGCGTGAGCCTGAGCCTGAGCGTGAGTCTGAGCGTGAGAGTGAGTCTGAGCGTGAGCGTGAGTCTGAGCGTGAGTCTGAGCGTGAGTCTGAGCGTGAGCGTGAGTCTGAGCGTGAGTCTGAGCGTGAGCGTGAGTCTGAGCGTGAGTGTGAGTGTGAGTCTGAGCCTGAATGTGAGTGTGAGTCTGAGTCTGAGCGTGAGCGTGAGCGTGAATCTGAGCCTGAGCGTGAGCCTGAGGGTGAGCGTGAGCCTGAGCCTGAGCCTGAGTGTGAGCCTGAGCCTGAGCGTGAGCGTGAGCGTGAGTCTGAGCGTGAGAGTGAGTCTGAGCGTGAGCGTGAGTCTGAGCGTGAGTCTGAGCGTGAGTCTGAGCGTGAGCGTGAGTCTGAGCGTGAGTCTGAGCGTGAGCGTGAGTCTGAGCGTGAGCGTGAGTGTGAGTGTGAGTCTGAGCCTGAATGTGAGTGTGAGTCTGAGTCTGAGCGTGAGCGTGAGCGTGAGTCTGAGCATGAGCGTGAGTCTGAGCGTGAGCGTGAGTCTGAGCGTGAGTCTGAGCCTGAGCGTGAGTCTGAGCCTGAGTGTGAGTCTGAGCCTGAGCGTGAGTCTGAGCCTGAGTGTGAGCCTGAGCGTGAGAGTGAGTCTGAGCGTGAGCGTGAGCCTGAGCGTGAGTGTGAGTGTGAGTCTGAGCGTGAGCGTGAGCGTGAGCCTGAGGGTGAGCGTGAGTGTGAGTGTGAGCCTGAGGGTGAGCGTGAGCGTGAGCGTGAGCGTGAGCCTGAGCGTGAGCCTGAGTGTGAGCCTGAGCCTGAGCCTGAGCGTGAGCGTGAGCGTGAGTCTGAGCGTGAGCGTGAGTCTGAGCGTGAGCGTGAGTCTGAGCGTGAGTCTGAGCGTGAGCGTGAGCCTGAGCCTGAGCGTGAGCGTGAGTCTGAGCGTGAGAGTGAGTCTGAGCGTGAGTCTGAGCGTGAGCGTGAGCGTGAGCCTGAGCCTGAGCGTGAGCGTGAGCCTGAGCGTTAGTGTGAGTGTGAGTCTGAGCCTGAGCGTGAGCGTGAGTGTGAGTGTGAGTCTGAGATTTAGCCTGAGCCTGAGCGTGAGCCTGAGCGTGAGTGTGAGTGTGAGTCTGAGCCTGAGCGTGAGCGTGAGTCTGAGCGTGAGCCTGAGCGTGAGCCTGAGCGTGAGCCTGAGCCTGAGCGTGAGCGTGAGCCTGAGCGTGAGTGTGAGTGTGAGTGTGAGTCTGAGCCTGAGCCTGAGCGTGAGCCTGAGCGTGAGTCTGAGCGTGAGCGTGAGTCTGAGCGTGAGTCTGAGCGTGAGCGTGAGTCTGAGCGTGAGCGTGAGTGTGAGTCTGAGCCTGAATGTGAGTGTGAGTCTGAGTCTGAGCGTGAGCGTGAGCGTGAATCTGAGCCTGAGCGTGAGCCTGAGGGTGAGCGTGAGCGTGAGCGTGAGCGTGAGCGTGAGCCTGAGCTTGAGCCTGAGTGTGAGCCTGAGCCTGAGCCTGAGCGTAAGCGTGAGTCTGAGCGTGAGAGTGAGTCTGAGCGTGAGCGTGAATCTGAGCGTGAGTCTGAGCGTGAGCGTGAGCGTGAGCCTGAGCGTGAGCGTGAGCCTGAGCGTGAGTGTGAGTGTGAGTCTGAGCCTGAGCGTGAGCGTGAGTGTGAGTGTGAGTCTGAGATTTAGCCTGAGCCTGAGCGTGAGCCTGAGCGTGAGTGTGAGTGTGAGTCTGAGCCTGAGCGTGAGCGTGAGTCTGAGCGTGAGCCTGAGCGTGAGCCTGAGCGTGAGCCTGAGCCTGAGCCTGAGCGTGAGCCTGAGCGTGAGTGTGAGTGTGAGTCTGAGCCTGAGCCTGAGCGTGAGCCTGAGCGTGAGTGTGAGTGTGAGTCTGAGCCTGAGCCTGAGCGTGAGCGTGAGTCTGAGCGTGAGAGTGAGTCTGAGCGTGAGCGTGAGCGTGAGCCTGAGCCTGAGCGTGAGTCTGAGCGTGAGAGTGAGTCTGAGCGTGAGCGTGAGTCTGAGCGTGAGTCTGAGCGTGAGTCTGAGCGTGAGCGTGAGTCTGAGCGTGAGTCTGAGCGTGAGCGTGAGTCTGAGCGTGAGTGTGAGTGTGAGTCTGAGCCTGAATGTGAGTGTGAGTCTGAGTCTGAGCGTGAGCGTGAGCGTGAATCTGAGCCTGAGCGTGAGCCTGAGGGTGAGGGTGAGCGTGAGCGTGAGCCTGAGCCTGAGCGTGAGCCTGAGTGTGAGCCTGAGCCTGAGCGTGAGCGTGAGCGTGAGTCTGAGCGTGAGAGTGAGTCTGAGCGTGAGCGTGAGTCTGAGCGTTTGTCTGAGCGTGAGTCTGAGCGTGAGCGTGAGTCTGAGCGTGAGTCTGAGCGTGAGCGTGAGTCTGAGCGTGAGCGTGAGTGTGAGTGTGAGTCTGAGCCTGAATGTGAGTGTGAGTCTGAGTCTGAGCGTGAGCGTGAGCGTGAGTCTGAGCATGAGCGTGAGTCTGAGCGTGAGCGTGAGTCTGAGCGTGAGTCTGAGCCTGAGCGTGAGTCTGAGCCTGAGTGTGAGTCTGAGCCTGAGCGTGAGTCTGAGCCTGAGTGTGAGCCTGAGCGTGAGAGTGAGTCTGAGCGTGAGCGTGAGCCTGAGCGTGAGTGTGAGTGTGAGTCTGAGCGTGAGCGTGAGCGTGAGCCTGAGGGTGAGCGTGAGTGTGAGTGTGAGCCTGAGGGTGAGCGTGAGCGTGAGCGTGAGCGTGAGCCTGAGCGTGAGCCTGAGTGTGAGCCTGAGCCTGAGCCTGAGCGTGAGCGTGAGCGTGAGTCTGAGCGTGAGCGTGAGTCTGAGCGTGAGCGTGAGTCTGAGCGTGAGTCTGAGCGTGAGCGTGAGCCTGAGCCTGAGCGTGAGCGTGAGTCTGAGCGTGAGAGTGAGTCTGAGCGTGAGTCTGAGCGTGAGCGTGAGCGTGAGCCTGAGCCTGAGCGTGAGCGTGAGCCTGAGCGTTAGTGTGAGTGTGAGTCTGAGCCTGAGCGTGAGCGTGAGTGTGAGTGTGAGTCTGAGATTTAGCCTGAGCCTGAGCGTGAGCCTGAGCGTGAGTGTGAGTGTGAGTCTGAGCCTGAGCGTGAGCGTGAGTCTGAGCGTGAGCCTGAGCGTGAGCCTGAGCGTGAGCCTGAGCCTGAGCGTGAGCCTGAGCGTGAGTGTGAGTGTGAGTGTGAGTCTGAGCCTGAGCCTGAGCGTGAGCCTGAGCGTGAGTCTGAGCGTGAGCGTGAGTCTGAGCGTGAGTCTGAGCGTGAGCGTGAGTCTGAGCGTGAGCGTGAGTGTGAGTCTGAGCCTGAATGTGAGTGTGAGTCTGAGTCTGAGCGTGAGCGTGAGCGTGAATCTGAGCCTGAGCGTGAGCCTGAGGGTGAGCGTGAGCGTGAGCGTGAGCGTGAGCCTGAGCTTGAGCCTGAGTGTGAGCCTGAGCCTGAGCCTGAGCGTGAGCGTGAGCGTGAGTCTGAGCGTGAGAGTGAGTCTAAGCGTGAGCGTGAATCTGAGCGTGAGTCTGAGCGTGAGCGTGAGCGTGAGCGTGAGCCTGAGCGTGAGCGGTGAGCCTGAGCGTGAGTGTGAGTGTGAGTCTGAGCCTGAGCGTGAGCGTGAGTGTGAGTGTGAGTCTGAGATTTAGCCTGAGCCTGAGCGTGAGCCTGAGCGTGAGTGTGAGTGTGAGTCTGAGCCTGAGCGTGAGCGTGAGTCTGAGCGTGAGCCTGAGCGTGAGCCTGAGCGTGAGCCTGAGCCTGAGCCTGAGCGTGAGCCTGAGCGTGAGTGTGAGTGTGAGTCTGAGCCTGAGCCTGAGCGTGAGCCTGAGCGTGAGTGTGAGTGTGAGTCTGAGCCTGAGCCTGAGCGTGAGCGTGAGTCTGAGCGTGAGAGTGAGTCTGAGCGTGAGCGTAAGCGTGAGCCTGAGCCTGAGCGTGAGTCTGAGCGTGAGAGTGAGTCTGAGCGTGAGCGTGAGTCTGAGCGTGAGTCTGAGCGTGAGTCTGAGCGTGAGCGTGAGTCTGAGCGTGAGTCTGAGCGTGAGCGTGAGTCTGAGCGTGAGTGTGAGTGTGAGTCTGAGCCTGAATGTGAGTGTGAGTCTGAGTCTGAGCGTGAGCGTGAGCGTGAATCTGAGCCTGAGCGTGAGCCTGAGGGTGAGCGTGAGCGTGAGCCTGAGCCTGAGCGTGAGCCTGAGTGTGAGCCTGAGCCTGAGCGTGAGCGTGAGCGTGAGTCTGAGCGTGAGAGTGAGTCTGAGCGTGAGCGTGAGTCTGAGCGTGAGTCTGAGCGTGAGCGTGAGTCTGAGCGTGAGTCTGAGCGTGAGCGTGAGTCTGAGCGTGAGCGTGAGTGTGAGTGTGAGTCTGAGCCTGAATGTGAGTGTGAGTCTGAGTCTGAGCGTGAGCGTGAGCGTGAGTCTGAGCATGAGCGTGAGTCTGAGCGTGAGCGTGAGTCTGAGCGTGAGTCTGAGCCTGAGCGTGAGTCTGAGCCTGAGTGTGAGTCTGAGCCTGAGCGTGAGTCTGAGCCTGAGTGTGAGCCTGAGCGTGAGAGTGAGTCTGAGCGTGAGCGTGAGCCTGAGCGTGAGTGTGAGTGTGAGTCTGAGCGTGAGCGTGAGCGTGAGCCTGAGGGTGAGCGTGAGTGTGAGTGTGAGCCTGAGGGTGAGCGTGAGCGTGAGCGTGAGCGTGAGCCTGAGCGTGAGCCTGAGTGTGAGCCTGAGCCTGAGCCTGAGCGTGAGCGTGAGCGTGAGTCTGAGCGTGAGCGTGAGTCTGAGCGTGAGCGTGAGTCTGAGCGTGAGTCTGAGCGTGAGCGTGAGCCTGAGCCTGAGCGTGAGCGTGAGTCTGAGCGTGGAGAGTGAGTCTGAGCGTGAGTCTGAGCGTGAGCGTGAGCGTTGAGCCTGAGCCTGAGCGTGAGCGTGAGCCTGAGCGTTAGTGTGAGTGTGAGTCTGAGCCTGAGCGTGAGCGTGAGTGTGAGTGTGAGTCTGAGATTTAGCCTGAGCCTGAGCGTGAGCCTGAGCGTGAGTGTGAGTGTGAGTCTGAGCCTGAGCGTGAGCGTGAGTCTGAGCGTGAGCCTGAGCGTGAGCCTGAGCGTGAGCCTGAGCCTGAGCGTGAGCCTGAGCGTGAGTGTGAGTGTGAGTCTGAGCCTGAGCCTGAGCGTGAGCCTGAGCGTGAGTCTGAGCGTGAGCGTGAGTCTGAGCGTGAGTCTGAGTGTGAGCGTGAGTCTGAGCGTGAGCGTGAGCCTGAGGGTGAGCGTGAGCGTGAGCGTGAGCGTGAGCGTGAGCCTGAGCGTGAGCCTGAGTGTGAGCCTGAGCCTGAGCCTGAGCGTGAGCGTGAGCGTGAGTCTGAGCGTGAGAGTGAGTCTGAGCGTGAGCGTGAATCTGAGCGTGAGTCTGAGCGTGAGCGTGAGCGTGAGCTTGAGCGTGAGCGTGAGCCTGAGCGTGAGTGTGAGTGTGAGTCTGAGCCTGAGCGTGAGCGTGAGTGTGAGTGTGAGTCTGAGATTTAGCCTGAGCCTGAGCGTGAGCCTGAGCGTGAGTGTGAGTGTGAGTCTGAGCCTGAGCGTGAGCGTGAGTCTGAGCGTGAGCCTGAGCGTGAGCCTGAGCGTGAGCCTGAGCCTGAGCCTGAGCGTGAGCCTGAGCGTGAGTGTGAGTGTGAGTCTGAGCCTGAGCCTGAGCGTGAGCCTGAGCGTGAGTGTGAGTGTGAGTCTGAGCCTGAGCCTGAGCGTGAGCGTGAGTCTGAGCGTGAGAGTGAGTCTGAGCGTGAGCGTGAGCGTGAGCCTGAGCCTGAGCGTGAGTCTGAGCGTGAGAGTGAGTCTGAGCGTGAGCGTGAGTCTGAGCGTGAGTCTGAGCGTGAGTCTGAGCGTGAGCGTGAGTCTGAGCGTGAGTCTGAGGAGCGTGAGCGTGAGCCTGAGCGTGAGCCTGAGCGTGAGCCTGAGCGTGAGCGTGAGCCTGAGCGTGAGCGTGAGCGTGAGCGTGAGCGTGAGCGTGAGCGTGAGCCTGAGCCTGAGCGTGAGCGTGAGCGTGAGCGTGAGCGTGAGCGTGATCGTGAGCCTGAGCCTGAGCCTGAGCGTGAGCGTGAGTCTGAGCGTGAGAGTGAGTCTGAGCGTGAGTCTGAGCGTGAGCGTGAGCGTGAGCCTGAGCGTGAGCGTGAGCCTGAGCGTGAGTGTGAGTGTGAGTCTGAGCCTGAGCGTGAGCGTGAGTGTGAGTGTGAGTCTGAGATTTAGCCTGAGCCTGAGCGTGAGCCTGAGCGTGAGTGTGAGTGTGAGTCTGAGTGTGAGTCTGAGCCTGAGCCTGAGCGTGAGCCTGAGCGTGAGTGTGAGTGTGAGTCTGAGCCTGAGCCTGAGCGTGAGCGTGAGCGTGAGCGTGAGCGTGAGCGTGAGCGTGAGCGTGAGCGTGAGCGTGAGCGTGATCGTGAGCGTGAGCCTGAGCCTGAGCGTGAGCGTGAGTCTGAGCGTGAGAGTGAGTCTGAGCGTGAGTCTGAGCGTGAGCGTGAGCGTGAGCCTGAGCGTGAGCGTGAGCCTGAGCGTGAGTGTGAGTGTGAGTCTGAGCCTGAGCGTGAGCGTGAGTGTGAGTGTGAGTCTGAGATTTAGCCTGAGCCTGAGTGTGAGCGTGAGCGTGAGCCTGAGCGTGAGCCTGAGTGTGAGCGTGAGCGTGAGCGTGAGCGTGAGCGTGAGCGTGAGTCTGAGCGTGAGAGTGAGTCTGAGCGTCAGCCTGAGCGTGAGCGTGAGCGTGAGCCTGAGCGTGAGTGTGAGTGTGAGTGTGAGCCTGAGTGTGAGCGTGAGTGTTAGTGTGAGTGTGAGTCTGAGCGTGAACCTGAGTGTGAACCTGAGTGTGAATACGTGAGTGTGAGTCTGAGTCTGAGCGTGAGCGTGAATCTGAGTCTGAGTCTGAGTGTGAGTGTGAGCGTGAGGTGTCAGTCTGAGCGTGAGTGTGAGTCTGAGCCTGAGTGTGAGTGTGAGTCTGAGGTGTGAGTCTGAGCCTGAATGTGAGCGTGAGTGTTAGTGTGAGTGTGAGTCTGAGCGTGAGTCTGAGTGTGAATACGTGAGTGTGAGTCTGAGTCTGAGCGTGAGCGTGAGCGTGAATCTGAGTCTGAGTCTGAGGTGTGAGCCTGAGTGTGAGTGTGAGTCTGAGCCTGAATGTGAGTCTGAGCCTGAGTGTGAGCTTGAGTGTGAGCCTGAGGGTAAGTGTGAGTGTGAGTCTCAGCGTGAACCTGAGTGTGAACCTGAGTGTGAATACGTGAGTGTGAGTCTGAGCCTGAGTGTGAGTGTGAGTGTGAGTCTGAGGTGTGAGTCTGAGCCTGAGTGTGAGCGTGAGTGTTAGTGTGAGTGTGAGTCTGAGCGTGAACCTGAGTGTGAATACGTGAGTGTGAGTCTGAGTCTGAGCGTGAGCGTGAATCTGAGTCTGAGTCTGAGGTGTGAGCCTGAGTGTGAGTGTGAGTCTGAGCCTGTATGTGAGTCTGAGCCTGAGTGTGAGCGTGAGTCTGAGTGTAAGTGTGAGTCTGAGTCTGAGCCTGAGCGTGAGTGTGAGTGTGAGTGTGAGTGTGAGTCTGAGCTTGAGTCTGAGTGTGAGTGTGAGTCTGAGGTGTGAGTCTGAGTGTGAGCGTGAGCATGAGCGTGAACGTGAGAGTGAGTGTGAGTCTGAGTCTGAGTCTGAGTGTGAGTGTGAGTGTGAGTGTGAGTGTGTGTGTGAGTCTGAGCTTGAGTCTGAGTGTGAGTGTGAGTGTGAGTCTGAGGTGTGAGTCTGAGGTGTGAGTCTGAGCCTGAGTGTGAGCGTGAGCGTGAGAGTGAGTGTGAGTGTGAGTCCGAGCCTGAGTCTGAGTGTGAGCGTGAGCGTGAGGTGTGAGTCTGAGCGTGAGTCTGAGCCTGATTCTGAGTGTGAGTGTGAGTGCGAACTTGAGCGTGAGAGTGAGTGTGAGTTTGAGCGTGAGTATGAGTGTGAACCTGAGTGTGAGTACGTGAGTGTGAGTGTGAGTCTGAGTCTGAGCGTGAGTGTGAGCGTGAGCGTGAGCGTGAGCATGAGCGCGAGCGCGAGCGTGAGCGTGAGCGTGAGCGTGAGCGTGAGCGTGAGAGTGAGCGTGAGTGTGAGTTTGAATGCGAGTGTGAGTGTGAACCTGAGTGTGAGTACGTCAGTCTGAGTCTGAGTCTGAGCGTAAGTCTGAGACTGAGTGTGAGTGTGAGTGTGAGTGTGAGTGTGAGTGTGAGCGTGAGTGTGAGTGTGAGCGTGAGTCTGAGTGTGAGTCTGAGCCTGAGTCTGAGTGTGAGTGTGAGCGTGAACCTGAGTGTGAGTGTGAGTCTGAGTCTGAGTGTGAGTGTGAGTGCCAGCAGGTGGCGCCCTCACCACACCCCACTGCTACGTGCAGTTGAGACGACATGTTGACATGACGACACGACAAGTTGAGACGGCACATCCTGTCACACAAATGTAAACTCAAAGCACAGGATTGGAAAATTTGAAATATGTGGATGTACAAAATGTATGGTCAGAAGATTTTTTTTTTTTCAAAATACACACTGTACTACGAAGCAGGATTTTGGGTTATTGAGGTAACTTCAGATTGAACCCTGCTGCTTTCAGTCCTACGACGGTGGTTCACTTCTTACCGGCGAGATCACCATGTACTAGAGTAGCTCATGGTGGTTTTGTATGCACTTCTATGTCCAGAGCTAAACTCTTCAGGAATGTACTAATTGAAGGTCTAAAAACATTATTTGGTTGGTGACATATTTCACAGACAGGGCGAAATTGCCAAAATGGCCAAGCCCATTTTGGGCACGGTCCAATATATTGCCAAAGCTGTATCTCCGTGACCGTTTGACCTAAGAGGTTGCTTGACCACTCAAAATGTTGGCAATGGCCAAATCATGGGGGGTCAGTAATATATGTTGATTACCCAAAATCAATAGTTTTTAAGATATTTACAAAAAACTGTATTTAGCATGTTACGAGCTTACAAACTACATACACAATGACACTATACTTCTGTTTGTACCTTGCATTGTTAAAGTTTGAACTAATCATTTGGATTTCTACACTTTACGCCACTACTACAGCCACAAAATGTCAAACATTTTATGTTCCTCTCTCTGCAAGTGCATGTTTTTATACTCCTGCATGATGTTGGGCATTTACATGGAGGAGGTAAATTGTCTGGCCTACAGGGTCCTGGCAGTATCACTGGTGTTAAGCCAACATCCGTTGCCTCATACCCATACTGGACTGGATCTGATTTAATAACTGCTGGAGTTGGGGCCTGCAACCACATCTTACACTGTAGATAAGCTCGTTTGATGTGTTGTTGTATCATTGAGGAACAGCAGACAAGCTGATTAAAGTCCAGTTCTTTCTTCGAGTTGAAGTCCACAACTGTCACCTGGGCATCACTCTTAACATTCCTCGTCTCCTGTGGAAGTTTATTCTCTGGCTAAAGAAGATTTATCAGGCTTCTTCAATTTGATGCCGTCTTTACATTCAGAGGTGAGGAAGTGAGATGTGCTGGTCAGTTCAAACTTCAGCAGTTCTAACATGCTGTACCCTCTTTCTCTAGCATAGTCAATGTATCTAATAGTTTCTGCAGCATCCTTTTTCGTCATGGATCTTTTTGCTGCGGTCTGAGTAGAATCGTGTTTCACAAAAACTGTTTTGCGGTTGGTTGGGATCGTATCATGAAGGTGCATATCTTTATGCTGAAATCTCGACTCAACGAACTCTTGATAACTCTTTATCTTAGGAAGGATACTGTTGTTCATACTGATACTGTTTTTGTTCAAACGGAGATAATGGTGAAATGTATTTACCTATTAACTTTCCTGATGCAGTGTTACATATTACACATGTGGTCCCACCATAAGCACCATCTAAAAAGATGGTTTTGCATGATAAATGATTCAACATGGTTGATATCTAATTAAATGTGCAGGATGTACCAATAATATAAATTTGTCTAAGATAAGACTATTCAAAGACTTACCATGTTTTCGTCTGTAAACAAGAATCTAAGGACACATTGGACGACACATCAACACGTCAGACTATCAGCTGAAATTGAAATTGAAATTAAATTAATTTATACACCATCCTGAAGCCACAATGAAGAATTCACATCTAGCAACTACTGCTAGACTGTTCAGGGGAATTAATACATGTAACTATAGTAACAGCAACAATTACCTACAATTACCGTGTAGTGCACGAATAACATGCTAAATGTAGTGTTTTGTAAATATCTTAAAAACTATTGATTTTGGGTAAACAAAATGTATTATTATAATTTGGCCATTGCGCAAATTTTGAGTGGTCAAGCAACCTCGTAGGTCAAACGGTCATGGAGATACAGCTTTGGCAATATATTGGACCGTCTGTGAAATATGTCACCAACCAAATAATGTTCCCAAACCTTCAATTAGGACATTCCTGAAGAGTTTAGCTCTGGACATAGAAGTGCATACAAAACCACCATGAGCTACTCTAGTACATGGTCCAGAGCAGTTATGTTCTAGATAAGAGATCAGCTTGTGGGAAAGCAGCGCCTACTGACCAATCACAGCTCGGAGTGCAGATCTTAAATGAATGTTTCACAAATATAAAGAAGTTATAGGCTATATAAAGTCATAATCCAGGCTAAAAGCAACAGTTTAACCTGCCGAATGCAGGAAGAACAGCTGGCATCTCTGACTGTGTAAATACATAAATTAATGGACTTACAATATCACTGCCCAGTACAGGGAAGGATCTGACTATAATTAAATGTGTGTATTTCATTAAATTAATCTTATGCGTGTATGATAATATTTATAATTTATATTTAATATTTATTCTTATTCTTCAGCTGTAATTCTGATGAGTTGAAACGGACTTGGGAGCTAATCCAAAATTAATATAATAACTTAATTCAAAGCGGTAAATAGGTTTACGTTCATATCTAATAAACACCCACAGCATACATAAAAAGTACCTGGAGCAAAGTAACGCAAGGCATCCAGCCTGCAGCTCTGTCAGTACACCACTCCTACGTGTCACAGTTACATCAAATCATATCATATATATTCACTTTGTGTCAGCTTCACACAGACTGTGCTGTGGGTGATTATCACTGTATGAAAGCAAGTCTGCTTACCGCTTTTAATGATGTTTTTATATTATTTTTCATTTGCTCCCAAGTCTGTTTCAAACCGCCGGGGGTTGCAGCTGAAAGAATAAGACAAAGGTATTCACGCCATCATTTTTTTAAATTGTTTTATTCTATTCTATATAAATCTAAGCAACACTTGTATCTAATGAAATTCTCAAATGTAATTTAAGTCAGATTTAGTCATGCCTTAGATAGGGCAGTAATATTATAAGTCTGTTCATTTGCGCATTCACACAGTCAGCGATTCTTTTTGCCGGCTATTATTCCAGCACTTGGCAGCTGCAGCTTTGCTGCTTTTAGCCTGATTTATGACTTTGATTATATCTTCTTCATATGTGTCTAATATTACAGTGTGCTCTTCATTTGTGAAATATGCAGCTCTGCTGACAGTAGACCTGTCCATGTTTGTGATTGGTCACGTGCTGAGTGGAAGGGAACGAGCAGACTGACAGACAAAACCAAAACATACCAAGCACACCTTACTCAAACAAAAGGCTGAACATATCAAAAACACACTCACACACACCTAGGTGTTACTGGCGGGAGTCACTGGGTCCTGACACCTGAAAACAACTGTCAGTAAAAAAATCATGTCAAAGTATAACTCATCAGAAAACAAAATAAATGATGAAAACATATTTCAGTTTGCGTGTGCTGGGGTGGTGGCATCAAGGCTTGCAGGTCAGCAGCCTCAACAGTGCTGTTAAGTAAGGCCTGCTGGGGGATCAGGTTGGAACTGGACAGTGTGGAGGCAGTGGTGGAGAGGAGCACAAGGGACAGAATCAAAGCCATCTTACATAACCCTTCTCACTCTCAACAACACAACACTTGTAACAACACTACAACCGTCTGCGGCAGATTGGCAGAGACAAGGATGAAGGACAAGATCAAAGCTTGGGAGATTTTCCTCATCCGAGTCAAGGGTTTAAGGACAGGCCGGGAGGATGTTGTTTGCTGTACAGATTGTGAACCCCTTTGAGGCATTTTTTAAATTTGTGATATAGTGATATATAAATAAAATAGATTTGACTTTACTTTGTTAAGCTTTAAAGTTCTTGTTCTGCTCTATGTCTAGGTGTAAGCTACATTCCTTGCATGTGTTCACATGCTTGGCTAATAGCCATGACAGTAGATAATGCTTCAGATGTTGCTGCAAAGAAGCTACAAATTCAAAAAAATGTAATGCTTCACAGACATCTTCAGCCCGGCAGCACAGACAATCTACAATAACTACATTTTCAACGTTCAACTGTTACTGAATTATGGCATTAAATAATTGCCAGGAAAGTATTTTTGCCGAACATTATGATGTCACCGTGAAGTTGACTTTTTATTTTTTCATAATTACCAAATGAAATCTTGAGTTATGGCCAAAAACTGGTTTTGTGAAGTCAAAGTGACCTTGACCTTTGACCACCAAATTCTAATCTGTTCATCCTTGAGTCCAAGTGGACGTTGTAGCCAAGTTTTAAGGAATTCCCTCAAGGCGTTCCTGAGATATCATGAGACAATTCCAGTAGTCAATGCCTCTGGCAATGGCCGCTGCAGCAAGGAGGGATAAAGAAAAGTGGCAATGTTTCCGTTTTCAGTTCAGGTCTAGTTTTATATGCCAACTTTTATTTTGCAGGCCAACGTTTACTGTCACCTTCTTCAGTTCTCTGATGATCCCTGCATGCTCATTCTGCCAGGCCTGCAAAATGGTAGGGATTGTGTACAGGCAGAAAAAGGAGCTGACATTGATGCACTAAAGCCAACACTGTTTCAGCTTTGTTGCATGGCTACCCAGACCCCTATGGTCTGCACTCCATGACATCACCAGGTTGGTCCATAAAAACAGAGAGGGGCTCATCATCACTGTGTGCAGGACAGGGCAGTGGAGTTAATGTTCGTATCTCAAACATTTTGATCCCCACACTGACCATCTTGAGCTGTACCTGGACAGCTAGGATAAAAAGAGGTCTGCCTTATATTACCTATACGACCTTAATAAAGCTTATAATGTTCGGTTTTTGTTGGCATTCTGAGATGTGTGAATTCTAGGAGTGCAGAGGGTCACAAAACTCACGGTCTGGATAGTCCTCGCCTGGTTGCTAACAGTTAGGGTTACTAGCTCTCATGGCAGTTTTTACACGGTTGTTCACAATATGGCATTATCAGGAGTTGGGGAAAAGCACTAGTGCTGTGTTCCTGATTGCATATTTTGATAGAATATTGGCAGAGAAGGATTGGCAGTAGATTTACCTCACACTATGAAGACTGCGTAATTAATCAGCTGTTCATCTGCGTTCTGAACTGTGTGTGTGTGTGTGTGTGTGTGTGTGTGTGTGTGTGTGTGTGTGTGTGTGTGTGTGTGCGTATTAGTTGTACTTTTTGTGATTAACATTGTACAATGATAGCATAACAAGTCACTCATCAGGATAGGGAAATCAACTCTCCTCCTGCAACTCTGCTATCTGGCCGGTTTAGGTTTTCAAATGTAAGCATCAGTGTTAACACTGAGGAAAAGGTGGCGAACATGTACAACAACTACGATGGACGACCACATGGACGAGCAAGACCATCTCTGCATCCATCCCTGTCTTTCATTCCTTTGTCTCTCTTTTCCCCCCTACCTTCCTTCCTCCTGCCCTTTCTCCCTTTCTTCTTTCCTTCCTTTCTTTTTCTGCTTTGTTTCCTTCGTTCTTTCTTCTTTTTTTTGTTTCTTCTTCCTTTTCCACTTCGTAATATTTACCTCCACCAAGGAGATTATGTTTTGTGCTTAGGTTGTGTGTCCTTTTGTCCATTTGTCCGTCAACAGGATTATAGTTTAACTACTGGTCCGATTTTCATAAAACAGTGAACGGTTGTAGCAAGGGCCAAGAAAGAACCCTTAAAGTTTTTGAGCAGATCCGACTACCTCATTTTTTCGGTTCGGTTTCTGTTTGGCGCCTGACTTTTCCACTACCCAGACACTCTGTGGACTAAGTGGAGCATGTTGTCCACAGCAGGCCGCTCATATTTCAGAGACAAACACTGTTTTTCTTTTGCACTCATGATGCGTAGACTGTAGACTTACTTCGAAACCCAAGCGGCACGAGCACATCCTGAACGGACACTGCACGAGTACACATAAAGACATAAAGGAAATGGAGGATTTGAATCATCTTTTAATCGTCACACTTGTACACAGCACAGCACACACTGTCACATTTAGACTCTGCATTCAACCCATATTAGGAGCAGTGGGCAGCTATCATATACAGGACTGTCTCAGAAAATTAGAATATTGTGATAAAGTTCTTTATTTTCTGTAATGCAATTAAAAAAACAAAAATGTCATGCATTCTGGATTCATTACAAATCAACTGAAATATTGCAAGCCTTTTATTATTTTAATATTGCTGATTATGGCTTACAGCTTAAGAAAACTCAAAAATCCTATCTCAAAAAATTAGAATAGTTCCTCAGACCAAGTAAAAAAAAAGATTTATAACAGCAAAACAAAATCAAACATTTGAAAATGTCCATTAATGCACTCAGTACTTGGTTGGGAATCCTTTTGCACGGATTACTGCATCAATGCGGCGTGGCATGGAGGCAATCAGCCTGTGGCATTGCTGAGGTGTTATGGATGCCCAGGATGCTTCAATAGCGGCCTTTAGCTCATTAGCATTGTTGGGTCTGGTGTCTTTCAGCTTCTTCTTCACAATACCCCACATATTCTCTATGGGGTTCAGGTCAGGGGAATTGGCAGGCCAATCGAGGACAGTAATGCCATGGTCAGTACACCAGTTACTGGTGGTTTTGGCACTGTGGGCAGGTGCCAGATCATGCTGGAAAATGAATTCCTCATCTCCATAGAGCTTTTCAGCAGACGGAAGCATGTAGTGCTCTAAAATCTCTTGGTACACAGCTGCATTTACTCTGGGCTTGATGAAACACAGTGGACCAACACCAGCAGCTGACATGGCTCCCCAAACCATCGCTGACTGTGGGAACTTCACACTGGATTTCAAGCAACTTGAATTTTGCTCCTCTCCAGCCTTTCTCCAGACTCTGTCGCCTTGACTTCCAAATGAAATACAAAACTTGCTTTCGTCTGAAAAGAGGACTTTGGACCACTCTGCCACTGCCCAGTGCTTCTTTTCCATAGCCCAAGTCAGACGCTTCTTCCGTTGTCTTGAGTTCAGAAGTGGCTTGACCATGGGAATACGGCTATTGTAGCCCATTTCCCGGACACGTCTGTGAACAGTGGCTTTTGATACCTGGACTCCAGCTTCAGTCCACTGTCTTTGAAGCTCCCCCAAATTCTGGAAGCGACTCTTCTTCACAATGCTGTTAAGGCTGCGGTCATCTCTCTTGGTTGTGCAGCGTTTCCTGCCACATTTCCCCCTTCCAACAGACTTTTTGTGGATGTGCTTTGAAACTGCACTCTGTGAACAGCTTGCTCTTTGAGAAATTTCTTTTTGTGTCTTACCCTCCTGATGGAGGGTGTCAATGATGGTCCTCTGGACAGCAGTCAGATCAGCAGTCTTCCCCATACTTGTGATTTAGTTTACTGAACCAAGCTGAGTGTTTTTCAAGGCTCAGGAAACCCTTGCAGGTGTTTCGAGTTAATTAGACGATTCAAGTGATTCGTTGAACACCCTACTAGTATACTTTTTCATGATATTCTAATATTTAGAGATAGGATATTTGAGTTTTCTTAAGCTGTAAGCCATAATCAGCAATATTAAAATAATAAAAGGCTTGCAATATTTCAGTTGATTTGTAATGAATCCAGAATGCATGACATTTTTGTTTTTTTAATTGCATTACAGAAAATAAAGAACTTTATCACAATATTCTAATTTTCTGAGACAGTCCTGTATACAACACCCGGGGAGCAGTGCGGGGGTTCGGTGCCATGCCCAGGAGGCAAACTGGCACTTCTCCAGCTATCAGTCCACACTCCATACTTGAATCAGCAACTCTCCGGCCAAGTTCCTACAGACTGAGCTACTAAATGTGTCTGCTCCAGGTTTGATGAACACTATGGAAGAAAGTGGAATTTAGACTGGCCGACACATTTTTCGGTAGACTGAACATCTTTTCGGCCACTCCGGATTACTTCCGGTAATTCCCTGCACTCCCTTGGGTCCTCAGCAACACACACAGCAAGTGTGAAGTAGATTGGTAAAAGGGTTGGCGAGATAACCGAATAACAGATACACAAATACATACAGTGTGAAACTTTTTGTTTATTTCCTGTGTGTAGAGGTTACCTAGGACTGGCACTGAAGGTCAAGGAACTTCGATTGGCTGTCCATGACCCTGGACCAAAATGCTTGTATATAAATGCAGCTCCATCGGGCATGGAGGTAGATATCTGTAATGAAAGGGCAGTGTTATGGCAATTTGTCAAAAAAGATTTTCTTCAAAAAAAATAAACTTACAACAAAAGGCCACTGATGCAGGCATTTGTGTTGAATTCATGTTTAGGTAGATTATTTTGTTCTAAAGCAAAAGTGCACATGTGTACATCCTGCTTCTCTCTTGCTCTGTAATAAACATTTCTCTTCCTGTTGCATTACCTGAGATTAAAACACCTGATACCTTTATCCTTAATCTTGCCATTCACCCAACAAATGCTTGGTATGGTGCTTAGTGGCAAAAGTGGCTAAAAAAATTAAAATCTATGGTGAAAGATGCAAAATATTAAATGTAAAGACACACAATGGTAATTGTAAGAAATGGTAAATATAACAACTGTCTTGTGATAGTCAAGTTATACACAAACAAACTTATATAGTGGTCTAGTGGTACACCTTCCAAACAGAACACCAGATCGTTGTGTTCCCCTGAGCAAGGCACTTAACTCTGAGCTGCTCCAGGGAGACTGTCCCTGTTGTTAGTTCACTGTAAGTCGTTCTGGATAAGAGTGTCTGCTGAATGACCTGTAATGTAATGTATATTAAAATATATACACTTAAATATAAATATATATAAGTATTTAATGAAGCAGAAAACAACACAAAGTTATGAAAAAGGCAAAATAGTGAGTCCGAGTTTTAACTTCATTAAACTTCCTATATGACAAATATCTTGTTTATATGTTTGCTTTTTACTGAAAGTCTGGTCAATATTATATTAACTAAAATATATATAAATATAATATATTTAATAGCATTATGGCATGTTTTTTTTTAATCCCCCCACTTGTGTTGTGGTAATATTACTCGTAACTTTGTACAAAAGCACAATAATATCACTAGATAAAGACCTGAAGGTGGGTCCTTTATTGAGGTCCTGTTCTAAAGAGGGACCTTGTGTTAGATCTAGTTTTGAAACCTTAATTACTGATAATGTGCTTACTTATCTAAATATATTTCTGGTGAATCTGATTACCACACCATACACCAGAATAGATGTAAGAAGTACATATGGACTATTAAAAAAACATGTGAAATCACTCATTACAACTTGCATAATTTAGAAACAACATTTTGAAGTAATGTTTTGAAGATATGTAAGAGACAAATTATACCTAAAACATATATATATATATATATATATATATATATATATATATATATATATATATATATATATATATATATATATAATGTAGTAACAAATCGTTATAAAAGGCAAAACTGAAAAATGGAAGAAACGAAATGTGTGTTTCTAAAGTAGTCTGATTTATATAAATATCTTAAGCATGTCAAAGCTTTTTTCCCCTCTGGTGGAGTCCCACTTCATGATAAAAAAGCTCAATAATGAATTGAAGTTTGGAATTGTTCATAGGGGCAGAAAAATATCAACATACAACCTCCACAAAGTATAAATTGTAACAATGAGTTCGTCAGTCAATTAGTTTTTCTTGTTTTCCTAAATGTATTAGTATGTAGACAACTGAGAAATTAGTATTTATAGACTCAGTTTCAATAGCCATATTCTTTTATTGCAGTAATACTACTTACTACGTAATAGTCAAAAAGTACCTATTTGACATTATTGGCTTCGGGGGCAGTTACACTTACCTTGCTGGCAGCATATTAATGGCGAATTGCTAACTGTAATGTTATTATTCCCAAAAGACTTGTTGCGTTAGAAGTCTTAATTTGAAAATGTGGCCGGAAGATAGTGTAGTCGGTTTTGTTAAAGCTGACTTTACGCAGCTCCGGAACGATGCCTACCATCACTGTACCTGGATGAGACGGTCCTGCATCCAGCTGTGTTCTCGCGCACTGTACCGAAGCGTGTCAGGCAAGAGACAGGACAATATTCACCGGCGGCTGGAGGGATCTTGAATCCTCGTTAACCGTGAAGGCTGGCAAAAAAAGATACAGGTGTCCCACGAGAGCCGGTTGCTGCCTGGCGACGAGAAAAAAAGGGGCTCTCCGCATCTGTTGCCTGGGTGAATTCATTAACACGTTAGCATCCAGCTAGCTAGCCATATTGCAAGGGACCTAACGCAACGAGGTGTAAGTTAACGTTACACCGAAAAACACGAATGTCATCTCTGCTTTTTAGTAGACAGCGCTCGACATGAATCTTCAGTAAATACCGGTTCCTGTTACGGAGCGATATATTACGTACGGAGAAGAAGACGGACCTAAAGGTGTAGGAATGGGTTTCATGTAAGGCTAGAGAGCTAACGGGAGCTAGCAGGCTAGCTTCATGGAAATACAGTTGGCTATGCGGCTGCTGCAGAGCGTAGCTTGTAGCTACACACCCTGCTAGCTAAAATGGAGTGTCTGTGTCCCATTAAGCCTGACGGTGTCTCAGATAGATACATACAATGACAATACTGCATTCAATAGTCAGCTAGAAGGCCGACGCGACAATGGAGTCTTTTCTGCAGATAGCTCCCCATTCCCTGGCTATAGTACTGTCCAGGGTCGGGGCTGGGGAGGCGGTGGGTACGGCCGGGGTGTCAGAGAGCGATGCGCTGCCAAGGCACCACACCGGCTATGAGATTTTTGCCGATTTCAAAGCAGAAAATACCCAGCAACATGTTTGGAACCAGAGGATTACCGAAGCTGTGTCTGAGACCTTCTTCCTGGGATGGATAGACGAGCATGTGCTGCTGATCCAGGGGAAGGAGGACCACCTGGAGGTGCTGAGGGAGGGATGGATGCGGAGGTCCCTCAATCCGCCACGAGGATTCACCATCAAATACCTGGGTAAGGCCTCTACACCCCCCGTCTGCTTAGGTTTAAGCCGACTAATTTTCGTGTGTTTGTGATTGTGTTTTTCATTGACACTATGCAACACGACTGCCTCCATTCAGCACGAGAAATCGATGCTGCCCATCGTCATCATCATCACAGCGTGTTGGACTATGTCTCTGTTGCATTCAAGCTCGATTCTAAAAAAGATTAGTCAGAAATTCCAGTGGCATGAGCCACATTTAACATTTTGAGATGCAATCGCATAATAGGAAAACTTGATTATAATTGCTTTATAATCATTGAAGTGGGTGGTAAACTGTATGCAGTGTCTAGTTGTACCAAATAATTTGGTTTAGTTACTACTTTCTTGTATTTTATTTGTGTATATTGTATGCCTGTACATGCTCTTAACAAGGGGGCATTCCATGATAAGTCAGTCACGTTCTGAACTCACCCCTTTCGAATTTGTTTCCTGCCTGTCATATGCTATATGAGAGTGGTTTGATTAACCAGAATGACCGACCATTCAGGAGACAGGGGCCCTCAAGGTTGCCCCCCCCCCTAAAAACAAAGCTATCTACTTAAAAAATAAGCATAACAGTACGGTTCTCTGATTATCAGAAAGCTTACAAACAAGTTTATCTGCAATTTCAATACTTTTGGTCCAAAATATATAAATAAATTAGGTGATGTTTTGACCTTAAACCTTAATTTGCAAAAAAGCATAAACTTTTTTCTTCATTTTTTGTTCCAGGGTACATTCCAAAATATATTTTGTTGGATTATTTAAACCACGTATGTCAACGATTTCTACTAAACTGAGTTATGTTAGATATAATTTAATATTATTATTATTGAGATACAAATAACTGGCTTATTTCCAAACAACTTGACTGTAAGTGTTTCCGCTATAATTGTACAGGCCTGACAGATTGGCAGTCCAACAGCAACCCCCAACAGACCCCCAATTTCTTTCTTTTTTTAAAGCCAAAAGTAACGCAAAAATATCTGTTCCAGTGTTTTCCCTATATCTCAGGAATCACAGGAAATGCTTGGACAGATTCAGAAAAGCAACTTCATTTTGACTCCATTCTTCTGGTTAGTGCTAGCTAAATCCAGGGACCCGCAGTTTATTTAATCGCCCGATCCCATCTACAGCAAAGTAAAAAAAATGTTACCATGCAGTTAACACAACAGTCACAATTTAGTTTGAATGAAAACTCATCTCCTGGCATTTGCTCCAGGTGTTTTTCACTGCGCACCAGCTTGAAAAGTAACATTTTCTTTCTAAATAAGTGCTGTGCGGTGGATATAATGTATTCCGTTATAAAGAGTGGTTAATGTTTACTTAAAAACAAAAAAAAGTACTTGGAAAAGTAGGCAAAAAGATGAATATTTTTAAAAAACTGTTAAATTTGAAAATGGAATTGGGTGTTGTGTAATTGTGTTCTGCCACTGTGTGCCGACGTGCGTGTGTGTGTGTGTGTGTGTGTGTGTGTGTGTGTGTGTGTGTGTGTGTGTGTGTGTGTGTGTGTGTGTGTGTGTGGCTAGGACGTTACAGTCTGTGCTGCTGTGTGTGCAACGTAAAACCACCATGCGACACGTGTGTGAATTTGACCGGCAAGAAATTGGGAATATGAGTCTGATCAGCCGGTAAAGGTAAACTGTGAAAAACTTTATGCAGACAGTGCGTAAATGTCTTCAGTGTGGAGTGTGTGTATACCATTTGTAAGACATTCGGTACAAACTTAATATTTTGTCTGACAATGTTGTGATTGTTAACATTTTTATTATTTTATTTATTTGTATAGGAACAAGTATGTATTATAAGCCAGGGAGGGAGGGAGGGGGGGAGAGAATGTTTTCTGCTCTGATTATAGAGAAGAAAAGCAGGAGTGCCATAAATAAAGGTCTTTTTCTCCCCACCACCACAGGCATTTACACACACACACACACACACACACACACACACACACACACACACACACACGACATGAAGTTCTACCACACGGACAGAAACCACCATATGTGTATAACCATAGTATGTGTATGTAATATTTGACCTCCGATAAGAAGCTGAGATTATGTGCTCACTACCTTTTATTAATCTAGTTTGTTCGATGAAAATATCATGAACACTGTTGCCAACACTAGCATGACATTTCCTGTGCACATGCCAGGGTTCTCTTTGCCAAAAGCAATTTTGTATCTGGAGCTTTTTAAATACTTATCACTTGGCCTCTATTTCTTCTCTTGTATTGTTCCACATCCAATAATATTTATGGTATATTTCATATGTTTGAATCCATGCATGCCTATTAAAGTGCAATCACCATAGGCTACATTTCAAATGATACACATTTCTGACTGAATATAATGTGAACTTGGGAGCTGGTTCTTTAACAGTTGACCTGTGGTGGATGACAGTAACTTTATACCACCTGTGTACTGTTTAGGTATTTAACCTTGACTTTAATGTTTAAAAAAAATCAACTGGTGCCATTAGACTAATTTGCTGCTGTGTTTCTTTTAAATTACTTATTTTTGCTGTTTGTTTTGTAGTGATGGTGCCAATACCGCAGTGGCATAGTGAATGCAGTTTTACTAACCATGAAACATGGATGTCAATCGCCTCCTCCGACAGATAACGGTAGCCTTGTCAGGGAATGTGGAAATGATTTAGTCTAAAAGGTATTAGGTAAATATAAAAAGGTAAATATTCTATTCTTTATTTTCTATACAGTATATTATTGTCACCAAATACTATGAAAAGACCAAAATCAACTATTTTAATCAGTCTCTCATAGGGCTGTGCAATATGTCTATATTATATCGATATTGTGATATGACACTAGATTGTCCCGGTTCTAAAGGCTGCGTTAAAGTAAAGGGATGTCATTTTCTGAACATACCAGATTGTTCTAGCTGTTCTATTATTTGCCTTTGCCCACTTAGTCTTTACTGTGTATCCACATTACTGATGATAATAATCAACAATCTCATTGTTTAAATATTTTGGGAAAGCACTAATGGTCAACCCTATAACATAGTTTCAATACCGATATCCAGGAATGCTATGGTTCCTATTGAATATATAAATCTGAAATCTTTTTTAAGGTTTAGTAATTTCCTTTTGCAACAGCTGCTCAATGTAGTATTTAAACAAACATTACTCAATCGGGAGAAAATAAGCATTTGTTGGGGACTATTTCCAGTGGTGCTCTAGTGAGTATTTCCGGCAGCAGGACAGTAGTTGTAGGATTGAGTCATATTGCCATATTGTGGCTCATTAATGTGTTTTAATCGTTTTTGGACAACATTGGAGCTCTGTGGCAAAGAGGAATAAAATATCACGCTTTAGTCTAACACATGGGATTTGTTGAAAATATAGAATATTGCCAGACTTCCCCTTGCTTACTCCAGTCTTCCATCTACAGGACTGTCTCAGAAAATTAGAATATTGTGATAAAGTTCTTTATTTTCTGTAATGCAATTTAAAAAAACAAAAATGTCATACATTCTGGATTCATTACAAATCAACTGAAATATTGCAAGCCTTTTATTATTTTAATATTGCTGATTATGGCTTACAGCTTAAGAAAACTCAAATATCCTATCTCTAAATATTAGAATATCATGAAAAAGTATACTAGTAGGGTGTTCAACGAATCACTTGAATCGTCTAATTAACTCGAAACACCTGCAAGGGTTTCCTGAGCCTTGAAAAACACTCAGCTTGGTTCAGTAAACTAAATCACAAGTATGGGGAAGACTGCTGATCTGACTGCTGTCCAGAGGACCATCATTGACACCCTCCATCAGGAGGGTAAGACACAAAAAGAAATGTCTCAAAGAGCAAGCTGTTCACAGAGTGCAGTTTCAAAGCACATCCACAAAAAGTCTGTTGGAAGGGGGAAATGTGGCAGGAAACGCTGCACAACCAAGAGAGATGACCGCAGCCTTAACAGCATTGTGAAGAAGAGTCGCTTCCAGAATTTGGGGGAGCTTCAAAGACAGTGGACTGAAGCTGGAGTCCAGGTATCAAAAGCCACTGTTCACAGACGTGTCCGGGAAATGGGCTACAATAGCCGTATTCCCATGGTCAAGCCACTTCTGAACTCAAGACAACGGAAGAAGCGTCTGACTTGGGCTATGGAAAAGAAGCACTGGACAGTTGCAGAGTGGTCCAAAGTCCTCTTTTCAGACGAAAGCAAGTTTTGTATTTCATTTGGAAGTCAAGGCGACAGAGTCTGGAGAAAGGCTGGAGAGGAGCAAAATCCAAGTTGCTTGAAATCCAGTGTGAAGTTCCCACAGTCAGCGATGGTTTGGGGAGCCATGTCAGCTGCTGGTGTTGGTCCACTGTGTTTCATCAAGCCCAGAGTAAATGCAGCTGTGTACCAAGAGATTTTAGAGCACTACATGCTTCCGTCTGCTGAAAAGCTCTATGGAGATGAGGAATTCATTTTCCAGCATGATCTGGCACCTGCCCACAGTGCCAAAACCACCAGTAACTGGTGTACTGACCATGGCATTACTGTCCTCGATTGGCCTGCCAATTCCCCTGACCTGAACCCCATAGAGAATATGTGGGGTATTGTGAAGAAGAAGCTGAAAGACACCAGACCCAACAATGCTAATGAGCTAAAGGCCGCTATTGAAGCATCCTGGGCATCCATAACACCTCAGCAATGCCACAGGCTGATTGCCTCCATGCCACGCCGCATTGATGCAGTAATCCGTGCAAAAGGATTCCCAACCAAGTACTGAGTGCATTAATGGACATTTTCAAATGTTTGATTTTGTTTTGCTGTTATAAATCTTTTTTTTTACTTGGTCTGAGGAACTATTCTAATTTTTTGAGATAGGATTTTTGAGTTTTCTTAAGCTGTAAGCCATAATCAGCAATATTAAAATAATAAAAGGCTTGCAATATTTCAGTTGATTTGTAATGAATCCAGAATGCATGACATTTTTGTTTTTTTAATTGCATTACAGAAAATAAAGAACTTTATCACAATATTCTAATTTTCTGAGACAGTCCTGTACTTTCTTCTGCCCTGCCCTGTACAGCTCTCCTCAGCAGTATCAATAAGAGTTTGGGTGCCTGTGTTTGGCTCAGGGGCAGCTGTGTGCTGCAGTGAACAGTGAAGCTGCCATTAGTCAGAAGATCATGTTACAACAAATATGTGGTTACAACACGTCTTTCTCTGTTCTATCTGTCTGTCTCTTTAGACACACACACAGACACACTTGATCGTGTACAGACAGATGAAGTGAACTCTGAAAGTAATTGAGCTAAGCCCTTCATCAGGAGGAAATTACTTTTACCACTCACAGATCTGTGTCTGTGTGTGTCTGTGTGTTGTGTGTGTGCCTGCCTGCCTGCCTGCCTGCCTGCCTGCCTGCAGGCATGGCGTTTCCTGCCACTTAACCTCGCTCTGTTTTTCCCTGTCCTCTTTTGTTTGTCTGACGCTCTCATTTTTGTAACCTTTTCATTAATTTCATTTTAAATTCCAAGCTGTGTGCTGACAGGACAAGATTTTGCAGTGTCAACAAGCAAAAACATAATGGCTGCATCAATAACTACAACAACCCAACTGTGAATTAGTTTTCCTTCACTTTGGCTTTATTTTATCAGCTAAAAAAGGCAGAAATAGAAAACATATTACACCGTGAGCATGACCGGTACAAAGCCCTGCTGAAGAATGGGGGGAAATGAACAAGTACACTGTTTGTGGAGGGTTATCAAAAGGTTGATAAAGACTCAACAGTTGCTCTTGAAACTTGTTACCCAGAATAATTTTATTTATGCAGATGATTTTTGAACCTGAAGACGGTGCCTTTTTAAATCCTGTTTATTGTTGTAACCCTATTAGTCCACTAGATGACAGCAGTTCACAGTAAAATGTGAACCACTAAACTTCCTCACTTGCGGTGCTCTGTCAACACTGGTCACATCATCAAATAGCATTAAGCATAAAAGTTATTTATGAACACTCACAAAAGCAAAATTGATGCAACATCGAGGAAAGAAATCAAAATCAAGCAGAGTGTTGCACCTCTGTTTGTGGCGGCACACTGCTGTAGAGCTCCATCAATCCTGACATGTCAGGAGTTTTAACATTATCACAGGTCATTTGTCACTATTACTAGGCTTTTTGTGTCATAGTTAGTGTGTCTGTTCAAACTCTCATAATACAGTTTAACTTGACACAGCCATTGTGCCAAACCATTATTCAAATAGAAGTAATTAAAGGTTCAATGTGTAGAATATGCCAGAATTTAAATTTAAAACTTTTTTTTTTTAAAAGGAACTAAGATTATCAACAGTGTGAAGAGGTAACAGTGATGACGTTATGTCAAAGACGTCTCTGTGTTGCAGCGATATATACTGAAGTTAGCATGCTAACAGCTAGCTGCGCTCTGTCCAGTCTGTAATACCACTTGTTCCTCTAGAGGTGATAGTGAGTCAGTGTAGCTGTAGTCTGCCTCAGTACAGAGAGAGAAGAAGTACAGCTGCCTGACTGTTTATATAGTTTGTTTATTGCATTACATTCAAAGTGGCAGAAACAAGAAACACGACTCACACCTTTGCCTCGTCCTCACATCTACCAGGAGGCAGTTTTGCCGGGTGTAGAGCCGTCGGCAGCTTCTAGAGACGGACATTAGCAGTTAGCACTTAGCAATTAGCTTGAGTTCAGTCACAGCATTGATGGTTTAATCCCTGTGAACCGAAAATGTTCTGTTGCTGCTGTTACACAGGTTAGACCCAGCGCTCCCCCACTTTTAATTTCTTCCTTAGCTGCATCTACACAAATAACCACCATCAAGCAGTCAGTCCATGGGGCTTCAACGTATTACTATTAGACATTCTAAGTTCAGTTAATTCATCAAGCAAGA
The DNA here is from genome assembly GCF_900634415.1 of Cottoperca gobio. NCBI lineage: Eukaryota > Metazoa > Chordata > Actinopteri > Perciformes > Bovichtidae > Cottoperca > Cottoperca gobio. The sequence goes on from NC_041364.1 coordinate 24,927,572, forward strand.
ATAGGCATACTGTATGGATTTTAACTAAAGCACAACAAAAGCATTAATCTAGAACTAGAAAACCATCTACAAAAAGCAATCAAAGATCTAGAAATTGCTAATGCCACCAATTCCACACATAAAATTGGTGGATGAAAAATAAAAAAATTTCAGCTGAAATTATAAAACAAAATCATATTCAAAAGGCTGAGAAACGATACATTTGGATGCAGTAGCAAAACAGGAAAAGCAAAAAAAAACAATAGAAAACAAGCTAAAGCAAAACAAAGAGAAAACATCAAAACTGGACATTAAATACATACATTTAATTGTACAATACATTATAGGCCTTAGGTCTTGAATAAAATGCCTAATAACAAGGCTCCTAGACCTGATGGATGCCCCACACAGTCATCGCCCATATTATCCATCCTGACCAAACTGGATTTATCAAAGGCAGGCATTCATCAACACATAAAGACCTTCTAATCGGATGTATTATGCACCAATCACTAAAGAACAAACAGTAATGCTGTCACTTGAAGCAGAAAAAAGCCTTTGACAAAGTAAATAGGAAATTCTGAAAAACAGTTTGTTTTTGGGGAATCATTTTTAAATTGGATTACAGTCGGACTTTATGCTCATCTCCCTTGGCCACGTCATCAAGTTTCAAGACACACAACAATGCAAACCAAGGAGGCCCACTCTCTCCATTGTTATTTGCAATATTAATTTAACTTCTAATGTAATTTCTCTACACTAAAGGAGTTCAGCTTAGTAACATAGCATAATAGTGACTACATGTACATTAACTTCCGTTCTATGAGTATGAGAACTGCAGAGAGGCTGAGGGAGAGAGACACTAAACAGTAGTGGTGTTGACATCAAGCAACAGCACAATACTATCTATTGCTTGTGCTGCAGCATTTGGTCAGTGTGCTGCTCACGAAAGAGTCAACCGAAGAATCCCATGCTGATTGGCTGACTCATGGACTTGTTTTCTATCCAACTTTAACACACACACACACAGGTCTTAGCAGTTCCTTTCAGAAACACAAATGGGCTCACTAAGTAGCACTACGCTGTAGGATATCAGTGTTTTTTGTATGAATGGGTAGCACCGCTCAGCATTAACAACAGGAGGAACGTGTGTGTGTGTGTGTGTGTGTGTGTGTGTGTGTGTGTGTGTGTGTGTGTGTGTGTGTGTGTGTGTGTGTGGGTTGACTGACACGATTCTTCCCCTCCCTCTGCCTTCTCTCTTTCCCTCTCTCCCTCCTCTCCAACAACAACACGGTGAGCAACAGAGTGAGTGCAGACAGGCGAGCAGCAAGCGGAAAGAAAGGCGAATGGACGAAGGAAAAGACAAAGGAGAAGCAGAGGCAGCGCACGCTCTGCTCTGGATTAACCCTTTCTCCTCACTAAATGTTGCTTTTTATGGATTTCTCTTTTACACGTCTTCCATCATTCCTCAGTCGTGGTACACTCTCTCACTCTCTCTCTCTCTCACACACACACACACACACACACACAGTTTTTTCCCCAGAGGAACAACTACTGGTGTGTGTGAACTGAGTCCTGAGGAATGATCATGGATGGATGGAGGTAGAAGGGAGGAGTGTGTCTGCTTTTCCCATGGAAATTGTGTTGTTCTCTCTCCTCCTGCTGGCTGGGCAACCTCTTTCCTCTCGCTTTCTTTTGTATCAGCGCCCCCTCCCTCACTCCCTCCTTTCTTCCCTCCCTTCGCTGCACAGGCTTTGGTCTACCGGACAGGGATCCAGGCTTGTCTTTTTACCGCTCTCCCCTACCCCCTTTTGACTGACTCAAAAAGTACCGTCCCCTCATTCCTCATGCTTCTGCTGAAGCTTAGACCAAACGAGTCTGACGCCGAGCAAAGGCACCAGGCTAAGCTAACTGCTAGCCACTGGAGTGGTGTAGAAACCTCAGCTTGTCACTGCTAAGCGTGTGTTTCTTGTGTGTGTGTGTGTGTGTGTGTGTGTGTGTGTGTGTGTGTGTGTGCGCGTGTGTGTGTATGTGTGTGAAAGAGTATGAATTCAGACATCACAGTAGAAGCATTAGCTGGCCGTTGTGGATTTACTGTGACCTGAGAGGGAAAGGAGGCAGCAGGAGGAAGGAGAGGTAACAATAACATGACCATGAGAAAGTCTGGCAAACCCGGGACAGGAATTCTTTATTTCTGCTTCATGGTTTGATTTTCATTAGTCTTTTTATTAAAACGTACCAAAATGGAATTTACGTGAGGAACTGGGAACTTGCAGCCTTGGGTCAAACATTTGTCCCAAATATTCAGAAGTTTGCTTGTGGAAAAAACTATTTTGACTTGGTCTTAACAATTTGTCTGCCACCCAGCGAGGTGAGGATGAAGAAGACAAGCAGCCGCACTCTCAGGCGGGCATGGCCCAGCTCTGAACTGTTCGAGCGCCTGCTGCCACCAGCAGCCTCTGTAGAGCCTCTCAGGAGCCGACGCTCTCACAGTGAGAAGGACTACAGAATCCACAAACACAGCAAGAGGAGCCGCTACCCTCCACAGTATCTGTGTCAGAGTCCGCCTGCTTACATACACAAAGGTACTGTACAACCGCACAGATGTAAGCACTACCCAAGGTTTACCACAGTTTGAGAATGGCTTTACAGTGGTTTCACTGGGGCGTGCGTGGGAAGCTGTTCATTTGGTGTTTGGGTGCTCTGACACAGACATTGTTTTCACAGGTTAAAGTCTCATTAGACTTTGCCATTATAATGTACATACAATATTTACACATGAATACACTATAAATGTCTCTTTTTTGATGTGTTTAGCAATAAAAGTGTCAGTGTAATATGTGAAATGAATATATTTAATGGTATTGCAGTGATTTAGTGTTCTACTTACATAAATTCGGGGGACTCACGAGAGACAGATCTTATTTTTTTTTTAATGGTACCAGAGATCTTTTTTTTATAAATGGAAATGATGGCTCAGAAGTGCCCTACTTCCGTGTTCACAGCCAGCTACTTGGCTTAGGGACCTGATGATTGTTGTTGCCATGGATACTGAATGGTTACCATGACAATGGTATTGTAACTAACCACCCCCATTTCTGCTTGTTCCATACAAATTCTGGTTACCTTGACTGGAAGCAGGTGGTGTGGTGTTTCTTTATATTTGCAGTTTAGTGAAAAAAATGAGCATGTACCCCAGGGTTTCCCCAGAAAAGCTGTTAGGCCCAGTCGTTTGTGGGGTGCAAAAACCTGAAGGGACGGCTTATCACATGAGAATAGCTGGTCCGACCTTTAAAAGCAGCCCATGTTAAGCTTGAGGTGTTGTTGTCGCTGCTAGCTTCAGGGCTAACCATACCCCCTTCACTTTTAGAATCAAGTGGTCTTGAGTAGTTGTAGTATTTATTCACCGACAAATAACTACGCACGTACGTTACTGCTGACTTCATACTCAGTGCACACACACTCCCTCGCTCTTTCTCTTTCTCGACTGACCCACCGCACAACCGCGACCGCTCGCCATGGAACCGTGGGATTGACAGAGATGATTTGCTGGTGGTGGTGGCAGATTGGCTGTTTAATAAATAATTAAGCAATAGCTCACGACAGGCCGTGGTATATGGTCATTATATCACAGTTAAGGGCCGTGGTTCGGCCCGACGCGAAGTGGTTGCTATGCAACAACACTAACAGCTAGCGCGGTGTTCTGTTCTGTTTAGTTTTTTTTCCATTTGGTCTACCTGCTCTTCACGTAGCTCTGCATGTCGTCTTTTAGGGGCATTTTTCTCTGGAGATAGGCACTGATCAATCCACTCCATAGTAAAGCTTTGTAAGTTTGTTTCTTAACGGACGCAATTTAACAGCTGTAATGGTTGTAGCTTTTTCTCAGACGCGGAGGGATACTGACTTGTTGTGAAAAGTAACTACAATTCTACCCGTGATATAAGCTCATTAAACCACGGCTAAGAACCAATCAGATTGCTTGATTTGACATGTCCGTTTTATAATCATTTATAACTTGCCGTCACACACACGCTCTCTCTTTTCTCTCTCTCTCTTTGTCTGTGTGTGTGTTGCTCTATCTCTCAACTGCACTCTCTAGTGTTAACCACAACCAGAGCATAGAGTTATTACTGTAGTTAAATAAACATCTTAAGAATACTTTTAAAAAAGAGGCTTAGGTCTGGCGGAGGGTCAATTTATGCCCGGCGGGCCTCTGATAAGCAAAACCTTGATTGTGTACTTTTGCATTAAAGATGGCTAGTTCTACATTACTTTTTACTGTACACTTAGTGGCACCCGGAGAACAGGGACCTGCATGATGTGCACAGAAATTAGAACTAACATGTAGCGATGTCTCGATCATATTTACAGCAGGTACTGTGTAAACTGCTGAGTACGATGAAGAAACACAACAGAGTACAGTAAAGAGACTCAGTAGTTACTGTGTAAACCTTTTTAAAAACACAGTAAAGTACGGTAAAGAAACTGCAGAGTACAGTAAAAAACAGCAGAATACAATAAAGAAACAGCATAGTATACAGAATAGTACAATAAAGAAACTGCAGGAAGAAAAATAAATGCAGCAGAGCACACTAGAGAAACGCGACAGAGCACAGTAAGGAAACACAGCAAGTACTGCGTAAACTGTAAATAAACACAGTAAAGAACAGTATAGAGACTCCGCAGAGTACGGTATAGAGACCCGACATAGTACGGTATGGAGACACGACAGAGTGCAGTATCGAGGCACGACAGAGTACGGTATAGAGACCACAGAGTACGGTGCATGGCACAACCACGGGAAAATACATATTTGAGGAAGTATCTCAATGTGAATGAAATGAAACTGCCCCGGGACAAACTGACGGGACTGACGACAGATGGAGCGCCTTAGATGCGCGGTGAAAAGAACAGATTAGTAGGCAGAATGCGGGAGAAGATGCAGCTGACGGTGTATCACTGCATCACACACCAGGAAGTGCTGTGTTGTAAAGCTCTGGAAATGGAAGATGTAATAAGCACCGTAACACAGACAGGAAACCTGAGGAGATACATTCTGAAAATGACGGTGCGATGGCTGAGTTGAGGGAAAGTGCTGAATAGATTTTTCCGAGTTGCTTGAGGAAATCTACCAGTTTTTGGAAGCAAAGGGAAACACACCACAGATCTCTGGGACAAAAAGTGACGATGTGAGCTGGCCTTTTTGTGCGACATAACGAAGCATCTCACTGTTAAACCTCCAGCTTCAGGGCCATGTGATCACGGACATGGTTGATGCACTGAGAGCGTTCCAAGCCGAGCTGCCTGTGGGAGACTCTGATGCAGCAAGGAAACTTTGGTCACTGCGTGTTTCCAAACACTGACAAGCCATCTCCACCGCTGTGTTCCCGACTGCGTTTTTGCCGAGTTTGCAGCAAACTTCATGTCGCTCAGATGCTTTGCATGTTTAGAAACACAAACCTGTGTGAGCATTTTTTCTCTGTTATGAAGATGAACAAAAACCCACACAGGAGTCGTCTCACTGATACACCTTCACTCACTGAGGGTTTCCACAGAACCCCAAACAAACTGGCAGCTAAGAAAAGATTCCACACATCTGGCTCTGACTGCATAAAAGGAGAATGTAGCCTACCTAAATATGTTCCATATCCTTTTACACTTTATCCAATATGTCTATCCTGTGCAATAAATATGGACCGTGTTTGGCCCTCGACGTAGTCCCAGTTTTTAAATGTGGCCCTCTCTGTGATTGAGTTTGACACCCCTACTCTACTGGTTGCTTCCTCTGCTGTTTCGCGAAGGGCAGGGCTTCGCCCCCTACACACACACACACACACAAACACACACACAGTCAGAGACTGAGCGGAGAAAAGGAGAGGGGAGAACTAAAACAAAATCCGCTGCTTAATGTTTTACTTTAAAATGTTACAGTATAATTATTTATTACTTGTTAATCATGTTAATAAATGTCACCTCAAAATTGTCTGCGAGCCTTATCGTATCATCAATAGAGCCATATATGGCTCGCGATCCATAGGTTCCCGACCCCTGGAATAGAGACACGACAGAGTACGGTATAGAGACACGACAGAGTACGGTATAGAGACACAACAGAGTACGGCAAAGAGACATGACAGAGTGCGGTATAGAGGCACGACAGAGAAAGGTATAGAGACACGACAGAGTACGGTATAGAGCAGGGCTATTCAATTTCACTAGCAAGTTGTCACAGTCTGCTCCAGTACTTCTTACCTCAGGCCGGTACTTTTCCACACCCCGCCTCCTTCTCACCTCACCAGCCAGCCACTCCCACCTCATCACCCCACCTTGGGCTCAGGTGTTCGGCCTCACAAACGCCCCAGCAGTATTCCAGGTATTGGTAAATGATGTTCTTAGAGACATGTTGAACAAACAGGTGTTCGAATACCTAAACGACATCTTGATCTACTCCCGTACCAAGGGGGAACATGTGCATCATGTCCAGGCCGTCCTTCAACGCCTGCTTGAGAACTTGCTGTTTGTAAAGACCGAGAAATGTGAGTTCCATACCACCTCTGTCTCGTTTCTGGGATACATCGTGGGACGGGGGAGGATGCAGATGGACCCTGCCAAAGTCTCCGCGGTCACCTCCTGGCCGGTTCCTAACTCGCGTAAGCAGTTAAAGCGGTTCCTGGGGTTCGCAAACTTTTACCGAAGGTTCATCCGCGGCTACAGCACGGTGGCTGCCCCACTCACGGCCCTCTCCTCTTCAAAGGTGCTGTATCAGTGGTCTCCCTCGGCTTAGGGGGCTTTCCAGAACCTCAGGTCCTGTTTCACCTCTGCTCCCATCCTGCGAGTTCCGGACCCGGAGAGACCTGGTTCTGGCCTGGTTCCCACAACATTAATCCAGACGCCCTGTCCCGTCTGTTTGTGGCAGGGGAGGACTCCGTCACCGAGCCGGATCCCATCCTTCCAGTACCCCGCTTGATTGCCTCTCTCACTTGGGAGGTGGAGGAGAGGGTTAAAGCTGCCTTGAAAGATCAGCCCGGTCCTAGTTCCTGCCCACCGGACCGCCTGTTTGTTCCCCTGGATCTTAGATCAGACGTTATTCAATGGGCCCACAGTTCCCGGCTCACCTGCCACAATGGGATCCAACAGACTAAGGAGGTCCTTCTACGGAGATTCTGGTGGGCCACCCTGGAGGAGGAAACTCATGGGTTCGTCAATGCGTGTCTCATTTGTAGTCAGCACAAGCCATCTCACCAAGCTCCTGCCAGCCTTCTGCTACCTCTATCGTCCTTGGTCCCACATCTCTCTAGACTTTGTAACCGGCCTGCCTATGTCCAACGGTCATACCACCATCCTGACTATAGTTGACCGGTTCAGCAAGATGGCCCACTTCGTGTCGCTGCCCACGCTCCTGTCGGCCAAGGAGACTGCGGAACTGGTTCTGCTGCATGTCTTTCGACTCTATGGACTCCCTACCGATGTGGTCTCCGACCGAGGACCCCAGTTCACGTCCATATTCTGGAGGGAGTTTTGTTCGCTCCTGGGGGCCACCGTCAGCCTATCTTCCGGATTCCACCCACAATCAAATGGGCAGACAGAACGGAAAAATCAGGAGATGGAGACAGCACTTCGGTGCATGATTTCCAAACATCCCTCGGCCTGGTCTCAGCAGCTCCTGTGGGTGGAATATGCCCACAATACCCTGGACTGTCCCCATTTCAGTGTTCCTACGGGTTCCAACCGCCACTGTTCCCCACATTGGAGAAAGAGGTCTCCTTGATAGGACACTTGATAATTGATAATTGAATATGCTCAAGGAGGGGGGGGGGGGCAGCCTCACCACAGCCTCCATCACAGCTTTCTATTAATGAGGTTTCATTTAATTTGTTACAATAAGGGTTTGCAGCTCATTCTCTTCTCAAAACAGGAGCCTCAGATTGCTTCTTAGTCAGGATGTTGATCCTCTTTCACAGCCCTGTATAAGGCGGGGGGGGGGGATATCTCAAGCTTGTTAAACAAATAAGTTATTGGGCTTGTTAACTCATCAACTAAAGTTAGTTAGAAAATGTTATCAACTTTAATTGACTGAATTTATTGAAAAATGGACCTTACATGAATGCTGTGTCATATATGTTTTAACTCTCCTATAATGGGAACAGCGTTGCACTCAGTGGGAGCAGTGATGCTGCGCTTTGGACTGAAGGATGCTGCAGGTCAGGAGTAAGTTTGGTGTTTGAGATACGAAGGACATCACAGAGATGCTGTCGGACGTTTGGTTCTCAATCTGCTTTTTGTTTTGCTCACATATATGAGGCGAACAGACTCATCATTATTTGTGCGTGACATCTCATCAGAGGAAACTTTTCCAAGCTCCGGTAGAAGTCGGGGAGGGAGAGAAGCTGATGTTGATTCTTCAGGGAATTATCATATATAATTATTATTATATAAGTTCTAGTTGCAGACTCTCTTAAACTTCTTCCGCATTAATCAGCTCGATTTCTTTCTCAACGATAGAAAACTCTTGGAAGTGCTGACTGAATTCTGTGATGAGAGACGTGATCACAGACGCATATTTCCCCTTGTTATCAGAAAAGTTGGCCTTTGGAAAAGTACATTTGATTTCTGACTGTGTGGGGAAGTGAGCAACATTGAAGTTGCGTAGAAACTGTGTTTCTGTGTTAGAACTAAGAAGTACAAAACATTAAAGCGCAAGTTTCTATCTGGGCCTTATTCCATTATACTTTTAGAATTTGCTGCGGGCCAATTAAAAAAGGACCATGGGCCGCAGTTGGCCCGCGGGCCGTAGTTTGCACACCCCTGGTCTAGAGACACGACAGAGTATGGTATAAAGACATGACAGAGTCGCCAGAGAAAGGTATAGAGACATGAAAGAGTACAGTATAGAGCAGGAATGGGCAACTTTGAGGATGGGGAGGGCCACAAAAAGTGTGTCCTCACTTTGCACACACACCCACCCCCCTCACGGAGCTCCGACAGCGCCCCCCTCCTTGCGGAACTCCGACAGAAGCCTCGCGAAAATCCGACAGCACCCCCCCTCGCAGAGCTCCAGCAGATTAATTTCTAGAAAATGACTCGCAGGCCGCACAAAGTGTGGGCGAGGACCACCAGTTGCCCATCCCTGGTATAGAGACACAACAGAGTACAGTATAGAGACACACCAGAGAAAGGTATAGAGACACGACAGAGTACAGTATAGAGACACGACAGAGTACAGTATAGAGACACACCAGAGAAAGGTCTAGAGACACGACAGAGTACAGTATAGAGACACGACAGAGTACAGTATAGAGACACACCAGAGAAAGTATAGCAGACACCGACAGAGTACAGTATAGAGGACACACCAGAGAAAGGTATAGAGACACGACAGAGTAAGTATAGAGACACACCAGAGAAAGGTATAGAGACACAACAGAGTACAGTATAGAGACACACCAGAGAAAGGTATAGAGACACGACAGAGTACAGTATAGAGACACACCAGAGAAAGGTATAGAGACACAACAGAGTACAGTAGAGAGACACACCAGAGAAAGGTATAGAGACACAACAGAGTACAGTAGAGACACACCAGAGAAAGGTATAGAGACACGACAGAGTACAGTATAGAGACACACAGAGAAGGTATAGAGACACACAGAGTACAGTATAGAGACACACCAGAGAAAGGTATAGAGACACGACAGAGTACAGTATAGGAGACACACCAGAGGAAAGGTATAGAGACACGACAGAGTACAGTATAGAGACACACAGAGAAAGGTATAGAGACACGGACAGAGTACAGTATAGAGACACACCAGAGAAAGGTATAGAGACACGACAGAGTACAGTATAGAGACACACCAGAGAAAGGTATAGAGACACGACAGAGTACAGTATAGAGACACACCAGAGAAGGTATAGAGACACGACAGAGTTACAGTATAGAGACACACCAGAGAAAGGTATAGAGACACGACAGAGTACAGTATAGAGACACACCAGGAGAAAGGTATAGAGACACGACAGAGTACAGTATAGAGACACGACAGAGTAACAGTATAGAGACACGACAGAGTACAGTATAGAGGACACACCAGAGAAAGGTATAGAGACACGACAGAGTACAGTATAGAGACACACCCAGAGAAAGGTATAGAGACACAACAGAGTACAGTATAGAGACACGACCAGAGTACAGGTATAGAGACACGACAGAGTACAGTATAGAGACACACCAGAGAAAGGTATAGAGACACGACAGAGTACAGTATAGAGACAACACCAGAGAAAGGTATAGAGACACGACAGAGTACAGTATAGAGACACAGACAGAGTCAGTATAGAGACACACCAGAGAAAGGTATAGAGACACTGACAGAGTACAGTATAGAGACCACCAGAGAAAGGTATTAGAGACATGACAGAGTACAGTATAGAGACACACCAGAGAAAGGTATAGACACGACAGAGTAACAGTATAGAGACACACCAGAGAAAGGTATAGAGACACGACAGAGTACAGTATAGAGACACGACAGAGTACAGTATAGAGACACGACAGAGTACAGTATAGAGACACACCAGAGAAAGGTATAGAGACACGACAGAGTACAGTATAGAGACACACCAGAGAAAGGTATAGAGACACGACAGAGTACAGTATAGAGACACACCAGAGAAAGGTATAGAGACACGACAGAGTACAGTATAGAGACACGACAGAGTACAGTATAGAGACACACCAGAGAAAGGTATAGAGACATGACAGAGTACAGTATAGAGACACACCAGAGAAAGGTATAGAGACATGACAGAGTACAGTATAGAGACACACCAGAGAAAGGTATAGAGACATGACAGAGTACAGTATAGAGACACGACAGAGTACAGTATAGAGACACGACAGAGTACAGTATAGAGACACACCAGAGAAAGGTATAGAGACACGACAGAGTACAGTATAGAGACACACCAGAGAAAGGTATAGAGACACGACAGAGTACAGTATAGAGACACGACAGAGTACAGTATAGAGACACACCAGAGAAAGGTATAGAGACACGACAGAGTACAGTATAGAGACACACCAGAGAAAGGTATAGAGACACGACAGAGTACAGTTAAGAGATATATATTATATAATATATTATACATATATATATACACATTATATTAAGCAGGATGCAGATTCTCTAGAGCAGGGGTCACTAACAGGCGGACCACGGTCCGAGTCCGGACCCAGACGCCGACCTATACGGACCCGTAATAATTTGAATTTTTTTAGCTTTGCGCATTAACATTCGCTCTGCTCTGTTTCACAGAGGACAGCGCTTCGCACACACCTACACAAACAGAGGAAAGGAGAGGACTAGAACTAGAGAATCACCGCACGCACACCACAGCCCCCCGTCGCACGAAACTCCGACAGCACACACCCGTCTGTCCGCGCATGGACCTTTGCTTGAGGAAGTGCTCTCTAACTGGACCTCTTGGAATTTTAGTTGAATATCCCTGCTCTAGAGGTTGTGGGGCTGTTGACTCATTGTCAGTGCAGATCTAGACCTGGACAACCTGCACTTCCTTTAGGGAAAGAAAGAGAAGTTTAAACCTGTACATTCATGTCAGTGATGCCTCCAACAAGCAAAGTAGCTGCTGCAGCACTTTTCTTAAAGATAACTAGAGGAAGCTGGAACTACAGTTGTTAAACTGTGGCTCTGTACTTTGATGATATTGACTGTGTTCATCATCATTGACCTTGTGTCCTTGTTTGTCACTGCAGCACTGCAGATCAACCAACACCTACGAGTTTCCCCTGGAGCTTATAAATTGCCAAAACTCATTTATTGGATCAAGTCAAATATTGGTCTATGATGTTGGTTAACAAATTAGTTTTCAATAACTAGCAGACAGTGTAAAAAATCATTATTTTTAAATGTAAATTGTGATTTGAAAGAAATACATTTTAAAATCGCACAGTCCATGTTTTTCACTTTTTTGCTCATGTCTAAAGCTAAGGAAAGTGAAATGATTATTCATTGACTGTCGATTTCACCAGCAAATTCAGCCAGCTGTTACTTATTAACATACGTAGCTGATGTCACGTCATAGGTTGTCATCTGATTGGTTTACTGATAACAGGTCTTAACTTATATGAGCCTTTCAAACGGGGGCGCCATTGACATGACGCTGAGAGAGCAACTCTTTTTGTTGAGACCATGATGGACGGACAATCAAAGTTGTGGCTAACTTCGGGGCTAACACCCTTCACTTTAATCAGCAGGTAGCATGCAAGACACGGGAACTTGGCTTGGGTCTTGAAGAGTTGTAGCATATATTCACCGACAAATACTGTACACACACTGCACTTCTTCGTTCACAGCTAAGTAGGAGAATCAGTAACGTTACTGCTACTCACAGTGACACACAATCTCTCTCTATAGACCACACACTCGGCATTATGTCGCTCGCAAAGATGATGATATTTATCCGTGTTTTCACTTTGCATTGCTGATATTGGATTGTTGATCCCCAGAAAATAATAGCAATTTCCATCTAATTAGTCATTTTAGATTGGTATTGTGGAATAGAATTTTGTAGACTATCAGATAATGTTTTCAACTTTTCCTTTGTAGTTATGGTGATAAACTTTACCGTAGGACTGAAATATGATGGTAGGGCGACCTAGTGTTGGACACCATTCAGACTGATCTTAGACCAGATGGAGGAATACCAGCCTACTGCAGTCATTTCACACGAACCCATGTGATGATGTTTTCACACTCCATATGGTCTTATTGCTAACGAACTTCTACTAGCTTCTGGCTACTGTGGATGAGTGTGGTGAAAAGTAGACAGTCGGACAAGGTTGCACAGTTGACGTTGCTCCACTGGTTTCTGCTGCCTCACTTGGGTTGCAGCTAGCAGCTAAAACCTCAGATTTGTTGTAGAGTAAGGCAGCTGCTTATCACAAAGTCACAAACGTCTCTGTTGGTAATTTGGCAATCTAAAGTGTAGAACCCAAAATACTTCCACACTGCTTCTCAGATGCTTCAGTTTATCTGATCAACACTGCTTTTTTGCTCACTAGTGTCCTTCATTTTATTGATTAGCTTAGTTTACTTTCTCTTTCTTTTTTCTCTTTTTCAAGCTGATAGTGAATTTTAAGTAGGCCCTCTGCTGCAAACAAAAGTTTAAATTTCAAATAAAAAGTGACAGCCCCAGCTGGCATGCTTGGAAGGGATTTGTGTATGTACATATGTCAAACAAGCCGTAATAAGAATTTGTATAAGGTTTTTGTTAGTCTGTCAGTAAGTCTAGCTATACTTTAAACCCAGATAGCTAGTTATTGGTTGAGAGGGCTGGAAAGATCTGGTTGGAGGTTGCTTTTTAGTTTTGAATTGGAGTTTCCATTGTGTCAGATTGCTTTTACAAATGGAGCAGAGTTGAGCAACATACTCTCAGAGCTTCCTTTGGTGTCGTAGTAACCTCAAGAAGGCTAGTTGGAATAGATCCAGCAACTCTCAGCAGTGTGCTTCCTGAAGCTGCTGGGTCTTATTCATGCACACTCGACATTACTTTAACTGTTCAACCAGTCAACTCTGATGTGAAACAGAGAGAACAGCCAGCCTGGCTCTGTACAAAGTGTCAAAAATACATGGGTAATCCAACTGTAGGTGCACACACAGTGCATGTTTGCAAATTTAGAAAAATGTTTTTTGTTGTTTACTTGTTTGAATGCATTTTTTTTTATCATGTACTGTATATAGATAGATAGATAGATAGATAGATAGATAGATAGATACTTTATTCATCCTGAGGGAAATGTATGCATCCAGTAGCTTAAAGACATTATACCTTATACATTATATAATTATATAACACCTCAAATTGAATTGAATCAAATTGTTACCTGCAGCTTGATCTGGTTTTGTTTGTAGGATTGTTCCCACAAGGCCTCCGACACTTCTTACTGCACATTCATGGAAGAGCTCAACAGATAACATGCAATTTCAGAACTCTGGTAATTTTACCAACCAGGACACACACCAATCTATCTGGCCTTATGACAGTAATGCAACCACACATGCTCTCGCCATGCCCCACCATAGTGCTGCTTTATTGCACACTAAACTGGATGACATGCGAAGACAACAATAAGCGTTTGAACTTCAAACATGAAGTGCCTGATGTGTGTTGGCGTTATTGCTGTGGTGATCCACTGCTACATGTCCAGTCATGGTGGATGTAGTTCTAGGCTAGTGTCATATTATCCTGCCTGGTGTTGCCCTCTGGCTTGTGAGGGTGAAGGAGAAGGCTTGTGGACTATTTGTCTGTCAGACTGTGACAACAGTGTGTATTGTGCAGAGACAAACCGAGCAGATCAACTCGATCCTGTGCTTCTTGATTTATCTTTCTGCGTCTGCTTTAGCCACCATTGCTCTATCAACATCTTTTAAAATGATCCAATAAGATTTTGGGTGGAACTTGAGTGTCATACTGCACAACCACGGTGGAGATGTATACATGTTATTTGTAGCTCTACATGACAATATCAGTAATTATAACTATAATTATTATTAAACCAGGAAGCATTTTTCATAGCTAAAGGTATTCATGATGTCCTCATTGGAAAATAATAATTCAGTTAACCTGTTCCCACCCAGCAGCTGTGTTATGAGCTGTCTGTTTCATCACCCCCATGTATCCCCTGTATTTCGCTACATTAACCCCTCTCTGTAGTGCACCCTGTGTGTGGACAATGGCAATGATATAGGCATGCCAGATAAGTTGGTTTATTCACTACCCTGGATGTGTGCGTAATCCAAATTTCATTTCATTCTTAAACAGAGTGTCTGTAGCAAGTGCAGAGAGAGAACTGTTACGCACAGCCAGAGTTGATTTTTTACTTCTTCTAGCTTCTTTTTTTCTTTACAAAATCTTAGCAAAGTTAGGTTAGTCTTGGTTGGAGGTGTTGAGCAATGGCTTTTTTAAGGACACATTTGTGTTTTTATTGTGTGTCTAGTAAACCATAGTGTGTTTTGTAGCTGTAAGCTAGCTGTTAGCATTGATAGCACTTTTTACTCTGTACAGTAAGGCTGTCTCACAGTGCAAACATGGAAGTGATTGTATTAAAAAGGGCACTTTTTTACCATCTGCATCCCTGATAATGTTTTCACCTTGTGAGTCTGTGCGTGTGGACAGATTGTTTTGACAGCAATATCGTCACAACCATCACAAAATATTACAGGTGTGTAATTGAGATCAAAATTAAGGCTGAGGTCGAAGATGGGCGTGATCCGAGCAAGGGGAGCATGTCTGTGGACATTGTAGGATCACGATGGTGTCACAACCGGGTAAGATGCAATCACAAAACTTTACAGATGTGTTGAGATCAAAATGAAAGTGAAGTTCAAAGATGGGGTTGATCATCAAGGGGGAGCAAATTTGGTGTATGCCCGATTTGGTTTTGCAAGATATTCCGTTGTAAGATTAGTGTTGTGGGGGGGGGGGGGGGTGCTGTCTGGGCTGTATGAGGTCTGTGCGACTGGGGGGTGCTGTCTGGGCTGTATGAGGTCTGTGCGACTGGGGGGGGGGGGCTGTTTCGCGAAGCCCCGTCCTTCGCGAAGCCCCGTCCTTCGCGAAACAGAGCGGAGGAGATAATGTGAATGCGCAAAGTAGACAGTAAGCAGCACCCCCCCCAAAACACTGCTGATGTTTGCCAGTGTGATTAGTCGTGGTGCTGCAGTGCCACTTAATTTTCTGTGTGTGTTTGCTGCTGAAAAGAGGCCTGGTGGATGTTTTGTCTGTGTGTAAGTGTTGGGAGCTACTCAGATTATTGGGATGAGACAACAGGCAGGATGTACTGTTTTCTCTGCCTTGCACTCAGGAGGTCTTGTAATGTCCCTCTGTGCATAATCTCAGATGGTCTCTGCTTCAGAGGGTGGACTGACCTGTAGAAGGCCAGAGGACTAGACAACTGAATTTCAGCCATTCCAGACAGATGATGGAAATAATTGGAAAGAAACAAAGTTATCTGATACAAAATACTGCTTCATAATGTTGTTCGGAGTAACCAGAAATATCTACCCATTTTCCTACCACGTTAGCAAACAATTTACACATCCAGTAGACACAGAGTAACGGGACGCATCCCATTGGAGAGGTGATTGTGTCCATCTGTTGAATTTATGTTCAACTTTCTCTCTCCTTTCAGCTCTGGTTTGGTCTCCACAGACTCCTGAGAGAAATATCTGTGTCTTTAGCTTCTTGATCCCCCACTATGTTCACCAGCTAGTCTCTAACACTAGCTGTGTCTCAATTCAGGGGCTGCAGCCTTCGGAGGACGCATCCTTCGCGGTCTTTGGAGGCCGCGTCCTCCGTAGACCACGAAGGCTGTACCGAGTGGTCTACGAAATGAGACGATCCGATCTACGGGGGACTTCCTGGTACGTCACCAGCTGTTCACGCCCCTACATTTTGTCGCTCCCATCTCCTAGCAACTTTCTGAAGTTATCAAGCGCAGTTGACGGCTTACTTTAACATTTGTTCCAGAAGATATGCTTTATCACCGGCGATAATGTATTTTAGATGATGCATCAGGAGACACCAGGGGCTTTATTATGGTAGCCCATCCAAGTCCAGCAGCAAACTTTATCTGTATTGTAAATGTTATATTGTTTTATAATACTTTTGTTTATAATAATCATTCAATCATTTTCTTTGTTCGATCATTCATTGATAGGTAGTTTTCTAAATTAAATAATCACGTTTCTAAATTAATAAATCATATGTACAAAATAAATCCTTCTTGAACCTTGAAATCAATTAAGTTTTCATTAATTTTCATTTATAGTTCATATAAATTAAATACACAATATATTCATCGTTATATATATTATTTATTTCAATTCATTTTCATTTATTTTATCAACAAGTTTCTCCAGCAGAGAGAAGAGTCTGTCCATCCTCCCCCTGCTCTCCATCCTCCCCCTGCTCTCCATCCTCTCCCTGCTCTCCATCCTCTCCCTGCTCTCCATCCTCTCCCTGCTCTCCATCCTCTCCCTGCTCTCCTCTCTTCTGCCTCCGTCTCCTTCTCCCTAAAACAAAACAAAATGTTAGAGCAAGTTTAGCTATACACCACTAAACAAAAGCAGATTAAGTTTCAAAATAAGTACACATATTATAAATAATAAAATATGTAATCCGAACGATTTCACTGGACTTAAGTGATATTCAACTGTCATTTTAGCTAAGGTTTTATGTTTTAAGGTCCTTTGATTTTATAACATTTGTATCTTAGCTTTGAGCATATTCGAGCGAGAAAAAAACTTCTCTGGGCGCGCAATGAATCTTGGGATACCAGAGGCCGTGAAGGATACATCAGATGTATCCTCCAAATCTGGGAAAAGAAGGCCGCATTGTCTGCTGCATTTGAAAGACTCTCTGAAATGGGACAGCCCTGTTGCGGCCGCTGTGACGTAATCGGTCTACAAATGTAGCCTCCGAAGGCTGCAGCCCCTGAATTGAGACACAGCTTATGTCTGTCTGCTGGCCAGGTAGTACACTGTGGGGTTATCAGAGCTTTTTCAGTGAAAACAGCTGCCTGCTGGAGACTGGATTGGATTCTTCAGACCACATCTTGAAATGCTGTGACACACATTGTGATCAGGTCTCAGCCTGGCATTAATAACATCTGTATAGTGAGTGTGACCAACAAGTTAATATATTACCAAACTCCTCCTCCTGCTATCTCCAGCTGCCTGTTAAGAAGCTACAGAGGAGCAATGTGGGCAGAATCGAGATAACATGCATTAATACCAGGTGTAAATAAAAAGGTCCATTATTACATTTCATCCAGAAACACATCACATGCAAACACTAGTGTTGAAGCCTTAGTGTGGGATTCAGGACCAAATGCCCTAATTCTCGGTTTTCTGTGTGTGTGTGTGTGTGTGTGTGTGTGTGTGTGTGTGTGTGTGTGTGTGTGTGTGTGTGTGAGAGAGTCAGTGAGTCCTCTCCTTTATTTCACTCCGCTCTGGTGAAAATAGAAACTACAGGAAGTTAACAACCATACACAGTTGAATATTCACCTGTTGAATCTTAATTGAGAAGTAAGCAAAACTTATAATATGTCGAACATTTTGTTCCAGGTAAGGTACAATGTACTTCACAGAGAATAATTTATGTTCCCATGAAGTCATACTCTACTTACAAATGAAAAAAACAACCAGATGCAAATAAAGAGTGATTGCAGTTTGCTTTTAAACTTTAAACAGTCGAGCAGTTTTGGTGTTTGGACACTGATCCGGGCCGAAGAAAATGATTGGACGGACTCATTACAGTCCTGCGACAGCCACATATACCAGATTTATTTGTCAGAGCATTTGATTTATTGATTGCTGTCAGGATGTTTAGAGAAGTTCAGATAATATAACAAAACACATTCAATATTAACACAAATCAATACTCAATCCCCCCTCACAAACTCAAACTTTCTCATTAACAATCTTGTCAAACATCTACCCTGTGCAATATGAAATCCTGGATTTCTCAACCTCAGTTTCTACAGTTTTACATTCCATAACAACAACTGTCCACAAGTTTAGCTTTAGCTCTCTCACTCTCCTTCACATCCATCCAATGCTCTGGTAGCATGTAAAGTTGCATTTTTGCAAGCTGAAATTGTGAACTTATTAACCCTTGCTGAGCTGCGGCCGGACGTATCTCTCTTACTCACACACACACACACACACACACACACACTCACACACTCACACACACAAAGCTGATGTAATGGGTGCTCCTCTCCTGTAATGGGATTGTTGCTCCTCCTTTTTTTCTGTCTGCTGAGGGCGGCCACACACACACACACACACACACACACACACAAAAGCACCAAATGTATTTTCCCTCATCATCTTCTTCTCATTCTCTCTCTTACACACATCCATTCTCACAATTGACATCCTCTCTCTTTAACGCACGCGCACACACACACACACTCCAATCATTTTGACCAATCAGATCGTCCAAAGCCCTGGCCTGGTTTAGAAGAGCTGGGCCCCTGCAGTCTTGGACCTGCAGCGACTGGGGCTATTCCTGTCCACTCTCTATGTCTCTGTCTATTACACACACAGTAGTAAAATAATGTATATAACAGAGACATAAGTCCATGTGGGATTGCAGAAACAACTATAAGGAAAGATGTTGTATTTACCGATCCAGAGATCCACTCTGATGTTGATGAGACTCTGAAATGTGTCGATGTTTTGAAAGTCAACATAGTGATCGGTTGACTTTCAGCAGAGTGCTGCTAATCTGTTGCATGCTGTGTTGACCAGTCAGGATTCCCCGCACCATTTTATAGTCCTTAAGATAAAGAGCACCTCCGTTAACGAAATAACGGAATATTTACATTTGAATGAAATATAATATTTACAGATTATGAAGTTTCATGGAAGACGGGTAGTGGTGCTACATCACACAGCAAAGGCCATGCCTTTTAATCATTTGGGAGTGATTGCTTAAACCTTCGTCTACTAACTAATGAGATATGATATGTCAGCACGTGTGTGTGTGTGTGTGTGTGTGTGTGTGTGTGTTGTAAATTGTGCCCCTTCTGTGAAACAAAGTAATCTTCATTATAAAAGATTAACTGAAATGTTTTAAAGTCATTCTGCATTTTATTACACTATCTTTTAATAATAACAAATTTAAATATACAAATTTAGGACAACAACCTTGAACATAGCCTTCATTATTTTCTTTTTCTTTTGTACTACTGCTTCAAAAGCCTTTTTAGCCTGCTATACAACTACCTATAACTATCTAACTTCTAAAAAGATACTTTTAGCATCTCAAACTTGTTTCAGCCCAGTCATTTTCTCTTCTCATCAAAGATGTGAAACGCAGAACTGAACAGTCGCTCACTGTCCGTGCTGGGGCATGGAGCACATAGTGCTGGAAACTGGAGGTGATTATTCATCCAATATCTGAATGCGGTCTCCAATCTTTCTCTTAAGACGTTGTTATACTCCGACACGGCTGTCATTTATTTTTTAAACATGTAAACAAACCACACGTGCGTGCAGCAAGCTGGCACCTATAGCAATCTTACATCACGCCAGTCGTGTCTAGCCAGGGGCTTCTTCTCCCGATCGGCAGCTGGGTATGCTGGCCACCGCCCTCCGCGAATGTCCTCATATTTTGGGATTTTGGCTGAATGTCGGTGTATATATAAATAAGTGCATCCCCAGTTTTTATGTTAAATTTAACCCTTTTTTTGTACCCTCAAATATTTTAGCACTATTGGCATCACATTGATGTGCTTTAATATATGTTGTGAAGTCAAAGTTCATCTTTTCAGTAGCATAGTGATAGATCGTAGTTCTTGTACACACCCAGCTTTCTCCAATGCTTTCTTACTTTCTCTTTACTCAAACACAAACTTGAGACACTGCAACACCTTGTGCCCTTAATACATACATGTCCAGTACTGTTCCAGCTGTTGCATTGAGACTCTTGTCTTTGGATTAGGTTGAGACTTGTTCATGTTGACCAATAACATTTCAGTCTGATAAAACAGATGTGGACTGCTCAGAGAAAAGCCTCTTTCTCATGTGAATCTTCATCTGGTAGTAACGGCTTTTTGATATTCAAACAAGTCTCATCAATGAATCAGTTTCACAAATGTTCAATGTTAACTGTATTCAAACATGAAGGACTGTCCAGGATATAGTTTGTCATATTTGATCTCTAGTGCATAAGAGGAAGCTCAGAAGGCCTTATATGCTTCAAAGAAACTGGGTCATGTGATGTGTCACTGCCAAGCGGCAACCTCAGGGCCTAAGCAGTGAAGTCTATGCAAAAGTGCCCAAAGCTGCAGTTCCTTGAATGTCCACTTATGGATGGCTCCAAAAGGGAGTCAATCTTCATAGACCCCCATGTTAAAATGTCCAACTTTACAGCTTGTTAGAAAAAACTCTATAGCTAATTTCTCTATTCATGACAACTGTACAGCGGTGAATAGTTTTATATTTTTAACTCATCCATTTAAATTATATTAGGGCTTAAAGTTACACATTATTAATGCTGTGGCTGCTTTAAGTGACAGGTGGGTGCAGTCTCAGGTCGCTAGCTGTCTGCTCTGCTGCATCACCCAGGCCCGCCTCAACTCCTCAGACCATGCCCATTGTTAGATTAACCAGGAGTTAGACGGTGGCATAACTGCCAAGGTAACGACTGCCAGCTCACTTTGAGCTTCATAGCAGCTCTTCAAAAACCCCCAAGAAGACTACATCCATTGTATATACACTCTGCACGTGTGCACGTTCAAACCTCCGCAATTTGTGTAATTGCAGCTCTTAAAAGTTGAAACACTAGTGCAGTGCGCGTTCCGAAATCCTGCTCACCATGGGGCGTCTGATTAACTTTTAAAATGGGGAGTAAACTTTGAAAGGTACGTAATGGCAGGGTAAAAAAAGTGTCTGTGTGTATATATCCCTGTCTTTCCCAGTGTTCCTTGTCAGATCGTCATCTAAGTGTCACCCTTGCAGATGTCTCCTTGTGCTTCCTTGTGCTTCCTTGTGCTTCCTTGTGCTTCCTCGTGCTCCCCGTGTCATCCTGGTTTGTCTTTTCAGTTTACTGTTTACCTTTTGTATTATTGTTATTTTGTAAGCTTTTTGGAATAAAGCCCTCTTTTTGTTAATCTCCTCGTCTGCCGTCTTGCATTTGAGTCCTCACCTTTTTGCTACCGTGACAGTACGATCTGACCAGAAACATGGACTCAGCAGATGTCATGGATGAGGAGACCTATGATTTAATGTACACTTTAATTGTAATGTTTGGTGAGTGGAAGCGAAACCTCTGTTGGAGGACACGACAGGCTGCTTGGATTGGCGAGAAAAGAGGTTGCTAAGAAGCCAGAGTTGAAGAGCCTTTTACCTGAGTGGCTTCAGGATTTTTCTGGATACTCCACCTTGCCAGCCTAACCCTGCCGATCCTTCCACTCAACTTCCTTTTGCGGAGCTGCGGCAACCCCCTTCTCCAGTCGCGCTGCGGCAGCCTCCTACTACTGTCGGGCTGCACCAGACCCCAGTCCCTGAGCCATTTCTGGGCACTCGCCTGGCCCTGGGAGGTCCTCGGAGTCTCCAGGGGACTTCCAGGTCTCGGCGCAAGAGACCCAGACCACGGCAGACTCCTGTTTCCGCTGTTGGGCCGCGACAAGCCCCCTGTTTCCGCTGTCAGGCCGCGACAGCCTCTGGTTCCTGCTGCCGGGGCGCAACAGCCCCCTGTTTCTGCTACCGGCACGCGACAGTCCCCTGTTTCTGCTGTTGGGCCGCGACAGCCTCCAGTTCCTGCTGCCGGGCCGCAACAGTCTCCTGTTCCTGCTGTTGGGCTGCGACAGTCCCCTGTTTCTGCTGTTGGGCCGCAACATCCCCCAGTTCCTGCTGTCGGGCTGCGACAGCCTCTTGTTCCCGCTGCCGGTCTGCGACATCCTCCAATTTCTGCTGCCGGGCCGCAACAGTCCCCTGTTTCCACTGTTGGCCCGCGACAACCTCCAGTTCCCGCTGCCGGACCTCCACAGACTTCAGTTCCCACTGCCGGACCTCCGCAGACTTCAGTTCCCGCTGCCGCACCTCCACAGACTTCAGTTCCCGCTGCCGGACCTCCGCAGACTCCCGTTCCCGCTGACGGACCTCCGCAGACTCCCGTTCCCGCTGCCGGACCTCCGCAGACTCCCGTTCCCGCTGCCGGACCTCCGCAGACTCCCGTTCCCGCTGCCGGACCTCCGCAGACTCCCGTTCCCGCTGCTGGACCTCCGCAGACTCCCGCTACCGGATCTCTGCAGACATCCGCATCAGTTGATGCCAGACCGCTGCAGACCCCAGCTGTTCCCTAGCTGCCCCTCGAGACCCCAGCTGCTCCTCGAGACCCCAGCCCCTGTGCTCCCTCCGTTCCTCGGGACCCCAGACCCTTGGCTCCCTCTGTCCCTCGATACCCCAGCCCCTGTGCTCCCTCTGTCCCTCGATACTCCAGCCCCCGTGTTTCCTCTGTCCCTCGATACCCCAGACCCTGTGCTTTCTCTGTCCCTCGGGACCCCAGCCCCTGTGATCCCCTCTCCTCCCGAGACCCCTGTGCTCCCATCTCTTCCCGAGACCCCTGTTCTCCCATCTCTTCCCGATACCCCTTCGCTCCCCTTGACTCCCGAGACCCCCGTGTCCCCATTGACACTCGAGATCCCCGTGTTCCCCCCGACTCTCGAGACCCCAGTGACTCCGGCCCGGTCTCCTGAGCGGCTCCTCCGGCCCCCAGTCCCGGCCTCCAGCCTGGCTTCCCGAGCGACTACTCTGTCGGCCTCCCGAGCGACTACTCCGTCGGCCTCCAGCCCGGCCTCCCGAGTGGCTGTATATATCCCTGTCTTTCCCAGTGTTCCTTGTCAGATCGTCATCTAAGTGTCACCTTTGCAGATGTCTCCTTGTGCTTCCTTGTGTTTCCTCGTGCTTCCTCGTGCTTCCTCATGCTCCCCGTGTCATCCTATTTTGTCTTTTCCGTTTACTGTTTACCTTTTGTATTTTTGTTATTTTGTAAGCTTTTTGGAATAAAGCCCTCTTTTTGTTAATCTCCTCATCTGCCGTCTTGCATTTGAGTCCTCACCTTTTCGCTACCGTGACAGGTTGGCTAGATAATCGAAACTCAGACACACACGCACACACACACATATCCACACAGTCATTATAGTAAGATTTCAAGAGAAGTTGTGTTTTATGATAATAAACCTTTACTTATTAAGTGGATACTGATTTATTTGTTATATATATTTGATTGCATATTTAATATTTTAGAAGTGTGTGTATATATATTTTTCATTCGATATTTATTTTGTTTCTTAATAATATATTTGATCACTTAAAGTATAATATGTAACATTTCCACATTAATGTCTAAAAATGACTAGACTGATGTTATATATTTTGTTGAGTGTTGTACTTACATTATCCCAAATGTTTCCAACTATTTTCAGAAATGTGTCAAGGAGAGTTGTCACAAATTGACTTTTTATCCAGTTTTAAGCCATATTTTTAGATCTTGGTGGTTTTTAACTCTATATTTTAACCTTTAGTCATCGGACGTCTGGATCTTAAGTAATCAGAGATACAAGTTGAGCTAGCAAGAGACTTTAAAGCACGGGTGTCAAACTCAAGGTTTATATATACAGTATATCTCAAAAGTGAGTACACCCTTTAGATTTTTGCAAATATTCTGTTATATCCTTTCAGGGGATAACATTATCCTACTGAAACTTTGATATAACTTAAAGTAGTCAGTGTGCTGCTTGAATAACAGTATAGATTTATTGTCCTTTGAAAATTACTCAGTACACAGCTGTTAATGTCTAAACAGCTGGCAACAAAAGTGAGTACACCCCATAGTGAACATGTCTAAATTGTGCCCAAAGTGTCAATATTTTGTGTGACCACCATTGTTATCTAGCACTGCTTTAACCCTCCTGGGCATGGAATTCACCAGAGCTGCACAGGTTGCTTCTGGAATCTTCTTCCACTCCTCCACGACGACATCACGGAGCGCACGGATGTTGGACACCTTGCACTCCTCCACCTTCCTCTTGAGGATGCCCCACATGTGCTCAATTGGGTTTAGGTCTGGAGACATACTTGGCCAGTCCATCACCTTAACCTTCAGCTTCTTCAGCAAGGCCGTTGTCATCTTGGAGGTGTGTTTAGGGTCATTATCATGTTGGAAAACTGCCCTACGGCCCAGTTTCCGAAGAGAGGGGATCATGCTCTGCTGCAGGATGTCACAGTATATATTGGAATTCATGTGTCCCTCAATGAAATGCAGCTCCCCAGTGCCGGCAGCACTCATGCAGCCCCAGACCATGATGCTGCCACCACCATGCTTGACTGTAGGCAAAACACATTTGTCTTGGTACTCCTCACCAGGGTGCCGCCACACACGCCGGACACCATCTGACCCAAACAGGTTTATTTTGGTCTCATCAGACCACAGGACATGGTTCCAGTAACTCATGTTCTTGGATTCATTGTCTTCAGCAAACTGTTTGCGGGCTTTCTTATGCATCGGTTTCAGAAGGGGCTTCTGTCTGGGGCGACGGCCATACAAACCGATTTGATGCAGTGTGCGGCGTATGGTCTGGGCACTGACAGGCTGACATCCCACTTCTGCAACCTCTGCAGCAATGCTGGAAGCACTCGCACGTCTATTTTTGGAAACCAACCTCTGGATATGACGCTGAGCACGTGGACTCAACTTCTTTGGTCGACCCTGGCGAGGCCTGTTCCGAGTGGAACCTGTCCTGGAAAACCGCTGTATGATCTTAGCCACTGTGCTGCAACTCATTTTCATGGTGTTGGCAATCTTCTTATAGCCAAGGCCATCTTTGTGAAGCGCAATAATCCTTTTTTTCAGCCGCTCAGAGAGTTCCTTGCCATGAGGTGCCATGTTGTCCAGCATTCAGAGAGAATTGTGCCCAAAACACCAAATTTAACAGCCCTGCTTATCATTTACACCTGAATCCTTGTAACACTAACGAGTCACATGACACCAGGGCGGGAAAACAACATCATTGGGCACAATTAGGACATGTTCACTATGGGGTGTACTCACTTTTGTTGCCAGCTGTTTAGACATTAACAGCTGTGTACTGAGTAATTTTCAAAGGACAATAAATCTATACTGTTATTCAAGCAGCACACTGACTACTTTAAGTTATATCAAAGTTTCAGTAGGATAATGTTATCCCCTGAAAGGATATAACAGAATATTTGCAAAAATCTAAAGGGTGTACTCACTTTTGAGATATACTGTATATATATATATACGAGAAAATATCATGTCTATCATAACTGGCCCGCCAGTTTTGGTAATTAAATCAATGCATGGCACAACAACAGGAAAATACATATTTGAGGAATTATCTAAATGTGTGAGAAATTAACTGTCCCAGGACAAACTGACGGGACTGACGACAGATGGAGCGCCTGCGATGTGATGAAAAGAGCAATTAGTGGGCAGGATGCGGGAGAAGATGCAGCTGACGGTGTATCACTGCATCATACACCAGGAAGCACTGTGTCGTAAAGCTCTGGAGATGGAACATGTAATAAGCACCGTAACACAGACAGGACACTTTATAAGAGACCATTTAAGTCTTTCCTGAGGAGATACATTCTGAACATGGATTGTGCGATGGCTGAGTCGAGGGAAAGTGCTGAATAGATTTTTCGAGTCGCGTGAGGAAATCTGCCAGTTTTTGGAAAGCAAAGGGAAACACCACAGATCTCTGGGACGATGTGAGCTGGCCTGTTTGTTCGACATAACGAAGCATCTCACTGTTAAACATCCAGCTTCAGGACCGTGTTATCAGCAAGGAAACTTTGGTCACTGCGTGTTTCCAAACACTGACAAACCATCTCCACCGATGTGTTCCCGACTGCGCATTTGCCGACTTTGCAGAAATTAAAATGTAACTGTTCAGCAATCTGTTTACAGTTGATGTGGAAACTGCACTTGTGAACATCCAAATGGAGCTGATTAACCTCCAGTGTAACGACACACTCAAGGCAAAGTGTGACTCTGTGGGCTGCACAGTTTCCAATCTTCATCCCAGAAACGATGCCTCAACCCGCCTTCATGCCGCTCAGATGCTTTGCATGTTTAGAAACACAAACCTGTGAGAGCAGCTTTTCTCTGTGATGAAGATGAACAAAAACCCACACAGGAGTCGTCTCACTGATGCACACATTCACTCACTGAGGGTTTCCACAGAACCCCAAACATTAAACTGGCAGCTAAGAAAATATTCCAAACCTCTGGCTCTGACACATGTGCATACTAGGAGAATGTAGCCTACCTAAATATGTTCCATATCTATTTGCACTTTATCCAATATGTCTATCCTGTTCAATAAATATAGACCGTGGTTGGCCCTCGACGTAGTCCCAGTCTTTAATTTTGGCCCTCTCTGTGATTGAGTTTGACACCCCTGCTTTAGAGGGACAGCCGGCATGGCAGGACTACACACAAACACCCACTCTAGACATTGATGCTGTTGTGTTACACACGCACACACACCTCTTTTGCTTCTGTAATACTCGTATGCTTGAATGCTGACTGGGGCAGCATTATTCCACCGTTGTTTGGTACAGTGTAAAAATACAAAGCAGGCGTAATGGCAGATCTTTATGGCAGCATTGCATATCTCTGTGTAAAAGGGGCTAACAACAGCTAGTTAACTAAGAAGCTAAATATTTATGATGGAGACCGACAAAAATGTAATGATGTAT